>NC_083836.1:11229557-11378454 GCF_015708825.2 Lethenteron reissneri | reverse complement strand
TCACGTTTCGGAGGTAACACAAGCTTCCGTCGTCAGGTGGAACCGTCACAACCCGACAGCTGTATCAAATAAATGAGAGATTACAGGAGATACCACACCGTATATATAATGGTTGA
The DNA here is from genome assembly GCF_015708825.2 of Lethenteron reissneri. Lineage (NCBI taxonomy): Eukaryota > Metazoa > Chordata > Hyperoartia > Petromyzontiformes > Petromyzontidae > Lethenteron > Lethenteron reissneri. The sequence continues at coordinate 11,378,338 of NC_083836.1, read as the reverse complement.
GGGGGGGGGGCAGGATGGCCCACTTTGTATTATTATGGTAAGGTGCGGGTTTGAGACTATGAATAGACTGCATAACAAAAGACTGAGCCTTATTATGGAGAGGTTCGGTTAGTGACTACGCCTGGCCTACATAACAAAAGTGTGAAAAAAGAAAGCTTAACCTGGTAGAAAGCTAAACATGGTAAAACAAACTGGCTGTCTATCAGTAACCTGTAATATTTTTCTGTCAAATAAGATGGTCCAAATAAGTGTAGTTAAATCTTTTTTGCATGGTTAATCACATCTTTCCAATGATTAAAGGTGCGGCTTGAGACTATGAATAAACTGCATAACAAAAGACTGAGCCTTTATTATGGAGAGGTTCGGTTTGTGACTACGCCTGGCCTACATACAAAAGTGTGAAAAAAGAAAGCTTAACCTGGTAGAAAGCTAAACATGGTAAAACAAAACTGGCTGTCCATCAGTAACCTGTAATAGTTTTCTGTCAAATAAGATGGTCCAAATAAGTGTAGTTAAAATCTTTTTTGCATGGTTAATCACATCTTTCCAATGATTACTCAGTTTGTAACCATCATCACGGTTGAAATTATGTCTGTGTTTGTATATTTGTATGGCTTCGTGTGCAAACCTTTGATGGTAGCCAGGAGGTTTGCAGAGCACCTTGGTCTCGGAAAAGACAAATTCATGAGAGCCCACAGAGTTGTAGCAATGATCGGCAACGGCCGAAGAATCAGTTCTGCCGTGTTTCAGATCTGACTTGTGCTTGCGGACACGATCAGAAACATGACGTTTCGTTTCTCCAATGTAGCAATCACCACAACTGCAACTCAATTTGTAGACTCCAGGATACTGTAAGTCAGGAAAGACATCCTTCACAGATGGAATCAGATCACAGATTTTATGCACTGTACTGAATCGGACTTGGATCTTATGTTTGTTTAGAATTTTGGAGATCTTTTTGGTCACGCCTGCTATGTATGGTAACGTGATAGTTTTGGTCGGAGTTTCATGTGGCTGTTTCTGTATGGTGGGAGAAACAGCTTGGCGGATGGTGCGGTCAGAGTATCCGTTCATCCTGAGGGCCCGATGTACATGTCTTAATTCGCCGGCCAGGTGGTGTTGGTCAGAAATGTCATGGGCTCTGTGGTATAGCGTTTTGATGAGAGAATTCTTTTGAGATGGGTGGTGGTGGGAATCCGGTTTCAAGTAGGAAACGCTATACCACAGAGCCCATGGCATTTCTGACCAACACCACCTGGCCGGTGAATTAAGACATACATGTACATCGGGCCCTCAGGATGAACGGACACTCTGACCGCACCATCCGCCAAGCTGTTTCTCCCACTATACAGAAACAGCCACATGAAACTCCGACCAAAACTATCACGTTACCATACATAGCAGGCGTGATCAAAAAGATCTCCAAAATTCTAAACAAACATAAGATCCAAGTCCGATTCAGTACAGTGCATAAAATCCGTGATCTGATTCCATCTGTGAAGGATGTCGTTCCTGACTTACAGTATCCTGGAGTCTACAAATTGAGTTGCAGTTGTGGTGATTGCTACATTGGAGAAACGAAACGTCATGTTTCTGATCGTGTCCGCGAGCACAAGTCAGATCTGAAACACGGCAGAACTGATTCTTCGGCCGTTGCCGATCATTGCTACAACTCTGTGGGCTCTCATTAATTTGTCTTTTCCGAGACCAAGGTGCTCTGCAAACCTCCTGGCTACCATCAAAGGTTTGTACACGAAGCCATACAAATGAAGTATGGGAATTGACGGCAGGAACTTCTTGACGGGTAACACACTTTTATTAAATCCTTTAGGTATCACAATACAACGTGTGGTCTCTCTTCTTCCTCCGACACACTCCACTAATCTCGTGTAAGCTCTAGGCCTCTGGCTACACCCGATACACTTGACTCGTGTAGACCCTATGCCTCTGGCTACACACAATATACTCGACTCGTGTAAGCCCTATGCCTCTGGCTACACAATACACTCGACTCGTGTAAGCCCTATGCCCTGGCTACACATAGTACATTCGGCTCGTGTAGACCTATGGCTACACCCACTACACTCGCCTCTGGGTTACACAGAGTCCCGGTCCCCTTAGGACAGCGGGGCTAGGTACCGCAGGGCTCTAGGTCTTCATCCCCGTCTTCCTTCTTCGCTGGTTACACACTGCCCTTACGCCTGTGTGCATCCCCTTTTATAGCCCCTGCTCACGAGGGACGGAGCTGATGCGGCGTCGACGTGAGCGTCGTTCCTTAATGACCCAATCACGACGCACTCTCTCTACGATCCGCTTTCCCCAGCGCGTGTTAACATTACTCCACCAATCACACTGCGCTGCCACCTGATCACTCCCTCTCAGCGCGTCACCGCCCACAGCCAATCGGTACCCGTAACCCACGACCCCGCGCTGACCCCTGATCCTCCACCGTCAGCGCGCGTCACCACCTACACAGCCAATCATCACGCACTGTGCATACGATCCTTAATCCCAGCGCGTATCACCTCTACATCACCCCCTCCCACATAGCTTGCAGCCGGCCCGGCTGTTAACCTACAACACAACATAACGCAATGCAGTAATAAAGAACTCCACATCCCAGTGTGCCCCGTAACACAACAACAACAACATAACACAACCTTAAATATGAAGCAATATACAGCCCGACGAACAACACAATAAAGCGAACACCGTAAAACGAACGCGCCAAGTGTCACTGTGACCCACGCAGTGCCGAGGCGCTCCGGCTGCCTCGACTCCGCACGTGGTAGGTTACACAAGTAGCGCGACCTAGCGCGAGTCCGTCTGGCCGGTCCGTCGTATGGAACGGGACGTTGGCGACCGTCCGGTGTCTCCGGCAGCTCTAGACGGCACGGGTCGGGCCTGGAAGGACCGCCCCGCCGTGAAGATCCGGCCGCCGGTGGTCGGCAGCAGTCAGTTCCGAGACACCTGGGAGCGGATCAGGCGGAGACATGTGAGGAGCAGGCAAGGACAATTCCCCCTCAGGGTCGTCGGTCACGTCACATGCTCGGCCCTCACGACACAAGGGGAGGCCATACGGAGGCGAGAACGGTTTCAGTCGGGAGGGGTGGACGTACCAACGGCGTTTCCCCCATTTTATCTGAACGCACTGGGGGCGTGCCACCCGCACGACCTCCACGGGTCCCCGCCACGGCTTCAACAATTTAGGCGACGTGGCCAAAGGTGCCTGAGGGCAATGCAGCCAGGCCTTGTCACCTGGTTCCCAATTGTGCACGGACACCTTCCGTGCCCGCAATCGCTCGTTCGCAATTTGGCGAGCCCGCGAATTAAGCCGTGCGGCCTCCCTTGCCTCTGTCAGTTTATGAATATTAAATTTAATATGCTCTGCCAATTTAGAATTAGTTCGTGGTGCGGGCAGACCCAGCTGCGTTTCCATGGGCGGGTCGGCTTCCCGACCGTACATTAGAAAAAACGGGGAAAACCCCGTAGCTGCATGGGGGGCCATTCTATACGCGGCAAGGACCCCAGGGACCTGCAGGTCCCAATCAACATGCGACTCACACACCTGCTGGCACAGCATAGAGGTCAATGTCCTGTTAAGCCTCTCCACCATCCCGTCCGTCTGCGGGTGGTACGGGGAGGTACGCACCTTTTGGTACCCAACAGGTCGCACACCTCCTGCAGTAATTTACTCGAAAAATTTTTCCCTTGGTCAGTCAGCAAGCGTTCGGGAGCCCCCTTGTCCAGGACGTAGCCCTGGACAAAGGCGTCCGTCACAGCCGCCGCCGACTGGTTGGCGAGTGGCCACGCCATAGGCCACCGGGTAAAATATTCGACCCCCACCAACAGGTACTTATTACCCCTAGGCGTGACCGGAAAGGGCCCCAGAATATCGAGTGCAACGAGCTCGTTAGTGCGCGAGACCTGAATAGATTGCAGCGGTGGATTAGCTGCCACGGGCGGTGGTTTCCGTCTGGCGCACTCAACACAACCCTTCAGAATATTCACCACGTCACCCCCCATTCCCGGCCAATAATAGTCACGCTGAAGCAGGGCAAGCGTTTTGTTAACTCCCAAATGCAAGAGGCGTTCGTGTGCGGCCAAGACAACCTTCCCCCTCACAGCAGAAGGCACCACAATCGCATGCCGCCGGGACAAACTGTCCCATCTCATCAACAGGCCCTGCTTAAGCTCGTAGGAGCCAGTTCGGTCGTGGCTACCTTCGGAACCCTCCGTCTTTCGGCGCAATGCCAGCAGGGAGCTGTCCGCCATTTGGAGACGGCCCCACTCAATCAACGACAGTGAGAGCAGCGAGTCCTGACCCCCTGGGGTAGCGGGACCATCCCCAATTGGTGTGCTCGCGGTCGCAACCAACGCCTCCCTACCTTCCGTAACCGGAGGTTTACAGCGCGCCGATCCCGATAAGCACGCACATTTGTGACAAGGCAACAACCGCGACAGGGCATCGGCATTCGTGTGTCGCAACCCTTTACGGTACGTAGTCGTGAACTGATAGTCCTGGAGGACTTCCAACCACCGCGACAATTGGCCCGAGGGCTGGGCAACCCGTAATGAATACTGGAGCGCCGCATGGTCCGTCCGGACCGTGAAATGACGACCATAGAGATATGGCCTGAATTGTTGTACAAAAAAAAACAATGGCAAGTAGTTCACGACGGGTGACGCAGTAGCGCTGCTCTGCCGGCGACAACACCCTGCTACCATAGGCGACCACCCGTTCGACCCCTCCAACGACTTGGGACAGCACTCCCCCAATGCCCGTGTTGCTAGCATCCGTGTCTAGCAAGAAGGGACTCTCAAAGTCCGGATAGCACAAGGGTGGGGCCCTTACCAAGGCGTCCCGGAGGGAGCAGAATGCAGCCTCCTCCTCCGGTCCCCACCGGAACTTCACTCCTTTTGCCGTTAAAGCGTGCAAGGGCTTTGCAATGGTGGCGAAGTGCTCAACGAATCGGCGATAATACGAAGCAAAACCGATGAAACTGCGCACGTCTGACACTGACGTGGGCGTCGGCCACGAACTGACACAGTCCGTCTTCGCAGGATCGGTAGAAATCCCCGAAGAGTCGACAATGTGACCCAAGTACCTCACGGATTTACGAAAAAGATGGCATTTGGCCGGTTTAAACTTTAATTTAGCCGATCGCATTCGCAAGAACACCCCTCTCAATCGCTGGAGGTGTTCTTCGAACGTTTTACCGAAAACAATGACATCGTCAAGGTAAATGAGGCACGTCTCCCACTGCAAGCCCGACAAAACCAATTCCATAAGACGCTGAAACGTCGCAGGAGAGGAGTGAAGTCCCATGGGTAACCGGTTAAACTGAAACAGGCCCCCTGGAGTCCGGAATGCAGTCTTAGGCTTAGACTCCTCGTCGAGTGGCAACTGCCAAAATCCGGACAATAAATCAAGAGTCGAAAAGTATCGCGCACCGGACAATGCGTCGAGAGACTCGTCCATCCTGGGGAGCGGATACGCGTCGGCCACCGAGATCTTATTCAGGCGGCGGAAATCGACGCAAAATCGCAGGGACCCGTCCTGCTTTTTAACGAGCACAATAGGTGCTCCCCAAGGACTGGAAGAAGGCGAAATAATGTCGGCTTCCAGCATATCGTTAACTGCCGACTGAACATGTTCCTTCTCAGCAGGACTCAGTCGGAAGGGATTTTGCCTGACCGGTGCCGCATCGCCCGTTTCAATGTGGTGGCGTAGCAGGTCCGTGCATCCGATATCATACTTATGTTTACTGAAGACATCCGAAAATTCAATCAGCAACCCGCGCAACGCACCCAACTGTAGCGCTGACAAATCGTCAGAGTCCGCGCACAGCATATCAATCCAATCTAGGTCCTCCTTTGATGGTACGCTATTCGTGGGGCTCGGACCAGCCTGCGCAACCAGCCTCTCCTCCGCAGGGACCCGTGCCGCGTGAGCCAGCACGGTGCCCTGCTGAATGACGGCCGGCCGCGCCCCAGCGTTTAAAACCATGACAAACGGATCCCTGTCTGCCCCAACCAAAGTGTGAGCCACCGATAAATCGAGACCTCCAACAGCCCTATTAGAAGGACCCAAAAGCATGGCCTGTTCCGAGGCCTCCTTCCCCCATGGCTTCCGTAACCGGAGGGGAATCAACATTTGTGAACCCGGGGGCACGTGCACGGTCTGTGTTGCTAACGCCTGAATGGTAGCGCACGCCGTCCGAATTACATTAGGGCTCGTCAAAAATGAAATACGGCGACCCGATGGTAGTTCAATGCAACGCTGATCAATGAGAATTTTGATGGGCATTTTCGCCAAAAAATCAGTGCCCAATAGGCAAGGAACCGCCAGGGAAGATGAAACGAAAACGGGTCCCGACAATTTGATATCACCAATGCAAATGGACGCCCTAATCTGACCGATAATGCCCAACGATCCCCCGTTAGCGGCGTAAAATGGCACATCCACCGGAAGAAGCGGACGACATTGTACCGGGAGAATATTATAAATGAGATCCGAAATAATAGTCGCCGATGCCCCCGTGTCCACTAACACCCTGACCTCGACCCCATCAATCGATCCGGTAACGACGGATGAACCCGCTGAGGCAGCCACTATTCTGTGCCCCAATTCCGACCATTTAATGTCTCCCCGGTCCCGGCCGAATCCCCCTCTCCGAACCGAATCCCCGAACTCTACTCGGCTCTCCCTCGTCGCAACGCGACGACCCATACGTGTCGAGTATGCGGGCCAAGCATGTGAGGTGCCGCGACTTGCCGGGGTTTGCAGTGATGACTTGGGGCCTTGGTCGTCGTCCAGCCGAGGTCCCATGGCGCGCTGACGTGGGGCGCGGCAACCGGAGGCCACGTGGCCACGAAGGCCGCAGTTATAGCAGGTGATGACAGTAGTCGGAGATCTCGGTTGCTCCAGCTTGCGGGCCGCTCGCAGAGGCGAACGACCCCCCGACCTCCAGTCCCCCGCTCGTCCCGCGATGAACGCGTCCTCTCGTGGGCTGACGACTTGGGGCACGGTGTCAACCGGACCCGGAGTTGAGGCCACGGCAGCGTTGCAGACGACCCCCTGCTTTCGTTGAAGGACCTCGTGCGCTTGCATGCTCGTGGCGACCCGTAATGAAGAAATATCGGTGTCGTCGGCCGTGTTGATGGGGACCCCCAGGTCCTGCGCCAACTTGAGCAGCTGCTCCAAAACCATCGCATCTTGGCCCTCCTCGTCCATACGAGGGAACGCGGCGTCAGCGAGAGCGAGCAACGCCGTGCGGTAGGCGAGCACGGTCTCCGTGTCCGCCTTCCGTCTTGCGTAGAAATGATGGCGGCACGCCGAGGGAGGACCGTAGACTTTGGCCATGAGAGCCAGCGCATCCTTGAGCGTGGAGCGGTCCGACCTGCGTGCGGACGTGAAGGCCGCGAGCGCGTTGTCGTCCAGCATGGCAGGCAGTGCCCGCAGTGCCGTAGCGTCGGACCAGGCGGACATCTCTTGATGCGCCAAAAATCTGCGCTGAAATTGGCTCCAATCCCCGCCTTCCGCCTTGAATGCTGACAACGTGGGAAGGCGCTGCTGAAAGATAAAGTCGTCCTCCTCCTCGTGCTTCCTCTCTGCCCCCCCGTCGGTGTGTAAGATGGCGGCCCCAGTGGCGGGTGTGTGATGGCGGTCCGCCGCGCGCGTTGGTGACGTCAGCGGCCGCGCATGGAGAACCGCTGCCACGTGGTGATGGCCGTTCCCGCCAAAAGTTGGAGCGGATGAAATGGCGGGAATCGCCAAATCATTTTGGCGGGAATCTGCAGGGCGACCCTGTAGCACGTCGGCTGCCGTCCCCGCTCCTCCCGACGAGCTGATCTCCGCCAAGATGGACGCGGCGGCGAGCAGCAGCTCCGCCAGACGGGAGTGTGCCTCGCGAAGCACGGTGTCAGTCCCCCGTCGCTCGACCGGCGCCGTCGGTGGATCCTGCCCCGTGGGCAGCTCCTCTTCCTCACCCCCTGATGCCCGCTGGCCCGCGTCGTCGAGGTTGTCCTCGTGGTCAATCCCGTGGGTCCGACGGTTCCTCCTTGTATCCATGCTTGGAGGACCGTTTCACTTCTGACACCAGTTGAAGTATGGGAATTGACGGCAGGAACTTCTTGACGGGTAACACACTTTTATTAAATTCTTTAGGTATCACAATACAACGTGTGGTCTCTCTTCTTCCTCCGACACACTCCACTAATCTCGTGTAAGCTCTAGGCCTCTGGCTACACCCGATACACTTGACTCGTGTAGACCCTATGCCTCTGGCTACACACAATATACTCGACTCGTGTAAGCCCTATGCCTCTGGCTACACAATACACTCGACTCGTGTAAGCCCTATGCCCTGGCTACACATAGTACATTCGGCTCGTGTAGACCTATGGCTACACCCACTACACTCGCCTCTGGGTTACACAGAGTCCCGGTCCCCTTAGGACAGCGGGGCTAGGTACCGCAGGGCTCTAGGTCTTCATCCCCGTCTTCCTTCTTCGCTGGTTACACACTGCCCTTACGCCTGTGTGCATCCCCTTTTATAGCCCCTGCTCACGAGGGACGGAGCTGATGCGGCGTCGACGTGAGCGTCGTTCCTTAATGACCCAATCACGACGCACTCTCTCTACGATCCGCTTTCCCCAGCGCGTGTTAACATTACTCCACCAATCACACTGCGCTGCCACCTGATCACTCCCTCTCAGCGCGTCACCGCCCACAGCCAATCGGTACCCCGTAACCCACGACCCCGCGCTGACCCCTGATCCTCCACCGTCAGCGCGCGTCACCACCTACACAGCCAATCATCACGCACTGTGCATACGATCCTTAATCCCAGCGCGTATCACCTCTACACAAATATTCAAACACAGACATAATTTCAACCGTGATGATGGTTACAAACTGAGTAATCATTGGAAAGATGTGATTAACCATGCAAAAAAGATTTAACTACACTTATTTGGACCATCTTATTTGACAGAAAACTATTACAGGTTACTGATAGACAGCCAGTTTTGTTTTACCATGTTTAGCTTTCTACCAGGTTAAGCTTTCTTTTTTCACACTTTTGTTATGTAGGCCAGGCGTAGTCACTAACCGAACCTCTCCATAATAAAGGCTCAGTCTTTTGTTATGCAGTCTATTCATAGTCTCAAGCCGCACCTTTAATCATTGGAAAGATGTGATTAACCATGCAAAAAAGATTTAACTACACTTATTTGGACCATCTTATTTGACAGAAAACTATTGCAGGTTACTGATGGACAGCCAGTTTTGTTTAACCAGTTTTAGCTTTCTACCAGGTTTAGCTTTCTTTTTCACACTTTTGTTATGTAGGATAGGCGTAGTCACAAACCGAACCTCTCCATAATAAAGGCTCAGTCTTTTGTTATGCAGTCTATTCATAGTCTCAAACCGCACCTTACCATAATAATAAAAAGTGGGCCATTCCTGGCCCTTCCCCCCTCCTCAACCATTATATATACGGAGTGGTATCTCCTGTAATCTCTCATTTACTTGATACAGCTCTCGGGCTGTGACGGTTCCACCTGAAGACGGAAGCTTGTGTTGCCTCCGAAACGTCGTGATTTTTTATTTTATTTTAGTTTTATTAATTTTTATTTTTTTTTACCTACGTGACTTTACCGAAAAAACCTAAGAATATGCCCCATCACTAATGGGGAGCTGAGGGGGTGGAGTGTTTAATGACACAACATACCCAGGCTGGTGCTTAGTTTTGGAGGGGCTGATGGTAAGTTCCCACCTCTTAGTAGCACACTCCAGGTTAAGCAGCAGCATCTCCAATTCCTCCTCTGAGTGAGAAGTAATCACCAGATCATCGCAGACATAACATGGTTGACCAATAGGGAGCCATCCCTCGACCACACCCGGCAATCTATCAGCCTCCCGTTGTATCTGTACCAGATGGAAATTTCTCCGGTATAGCCATGGGAAGCTTCTCAAACTACTTGATCAAAGATTATGTTAAATCATGTAGGAGCCAGAGGACATTCCTGTCGCACCCCAAGGTGAACATCGGAATGGCTCTGAATCCTGGACACGTAGCTTTATCCGGGCCTGTCCACCATTATAAAGGTCCTTAATGATTATTCTTTGGTTCTTTCGATAAAGTCACGTAGGTATAAAATAAAATAAATCACGACGTTTCGATTGAAAAACAAGCAATCATCATCAGCCTACGTGTTAAACTGAATCATCATCAGGTGGGAAAACCACAGCAAAAAACATTGTTTTGCTGAAGTGGGAGAGAGATGCCGTGGTAAGAGGTTATATAGGTAAGAAAGGGGGAGGGGCAAGAGGAGAAAGAGGGGGGGGGGGCTGCGTGGACGCTAGGAGAGGGACGTGAAGCTGGACGGGGGGAATTGGGCGGGGCTGGAAGTGGGAGGCCGAGAGAGCTGGGGATGCGGGGGGGGAAGTTAAATCGGAAAAATTAGACTAGTACCCGGCAGATATGATAGACAACCATAAAGCAGTTAGGGTTTAACCTGGTTAATAACATCTTTCCAATGATTGCTCAATTTGTATCCATCTTCTCGGTTGAAGTTATGTCTATGTTAATATATCTGGATGGCTTCATGAACAAACCTTTGATAGTAGCGCGAAGGTTTGCAGAGTACCTTGGTCCCGGAAACACAATATCATGTGAACCCACAGCGTTATAACAATGGTCAGCTATGGCAGAGGTATTGGTTCTGCCGTGTTTCAGATCTTCCTTGTGTTTGTGGACACGGTCCGAGACATGTAGTTTCGTTTCCCCGATGTAACCGTGTTGCAATCGAACCGTCGTGATTTATTTTATATCTACGTGACTTTACCGAAAGAACCAAAGAGTATGGATTCCTGCAGTCACTAAAAACTTAAAATCCTTAAAGATTCCGAGAGCATGAACAACAATCCAAAGCCCATGCCTATTGATGGTATCATAGTCCTTGACTAGGTCAATAAAGCAGAGATGTAGGTCTTGTTGGAATTTCCTACACCACTGCTGTAGCAGACGGACAGAAATATGGCATCTATGCAGGACCGCTCTGGCCTGAAACCACATTGGGGCTCCACAAGCCTCACCTCAGCGTGCCTGGCAAGGCGATACTCTTTGGTTCTTTCGGTAAAGTCACATATAAAGATACATTAATAAATTAAATACTAGCATACGACGTTTCGATTGCAACACAAGCAATCATCATCAGGTATAAATGAAATAGAAACACAAATCTAGTATACTTAGAAATGTAATGTAATACAACAGAGAGTCGGATAACATAAGTCAACACCCTACCTGGTTGATTACGTTGTTCCTGAGAATGCTAAATTTGAGAGAGAGATAAAACACAGAACCAGAGACATATAGACAGATATATAAGCAGACAGATATCACAGAGATACATAGAGAGAGTCAAAACATAGGCACACAGAGAAACCACGCCTCTGTGTCAAGGCCTTAAATAGAGATAGGGGGCGGGAGGCGGATAGAGAGGGAGGGGTTAGAGAAATTAGCATGTCAATAAGTGGCACGGTGAGTGGTACGGTGCAAAAGCTTGAAAAAATTAGGAGACAGGGAGAGAGAACACACTGAATGAAATAACACATGCAAAATTTCGAAATGTAATGTAATGCAACACAGAGAGTCGGTCAACACACAATTAACGCATAGCCTGGTTGATTACGTTTTTCAAAGATTGCTAAGTTAGAAGTTAAGTGTGAAATTTTAAAGAGAGACAAGACACAAACACGAAGAACAGTTTGGCAAGGCGATGTTGAGTAATCCTTTCCAGGACCTTTCCCAGAATAGAGAGGAGGGAAATGCCCCTGGAGTTGTTACAATCTTCTAATCATGCAGAACCCATCCAGTGGTCCAGACTGTTGTGATGATATCATGCAGGGCAGTGTGCACACATACGCTGCCCTCCCCAAGCAGTTCGCTCGTGAAATCATCTCTGGCAGGTACTTTTTCTGGTCTCAGACTCCGGATCGCCTTCTGTACTCAACAGATGGCACCCTCAGTTAGCCAGGGAATTACTACTTCTTCCAATATTTGAGGCATCGCAGCCCTAGCAGGATCATCCCCACCTTGCCCCATGTTATCTGGGCTGAGGAATTTCCCATCCCCGAAGACCTCATAGAAATTCTCAGAAAACCTGCAAACCTGTTCTTGCAGGTCAGAGATCAGATCACCGTTCTCTCCCCGAAGGATGATGATAGGTGTAGCGCTTATGAAATTAAAGAGTGATTTGCGATAATTAGCTAATGAAGCAGACTCCATCTCCTCAGCAACCTGCGACCACCACCCATCCTTGCAGCGCTGCATGGCTCTTCACACCTCCAAGCAAAGGTTGCGGTCAGCCTCCTCATTCGCTGACATGAGATGCTGTAGACGGTGGGAGTGCGCCTGTCGCTTTTTCTCAGATAGTTGGAACACCTCCTTTATCAACTTGGGTCTCTGTGGAGGTCTGGATTGCGTACCCAACGCAGCTATTGCAGCAACGTAAGCCACATTCCACAACCAGCTGCAAGTAATAATGCAATTCTCGCTTGTAGCTTGCAGCAGCTAACTAAGACCAGGCCATTGTGGGTTTGAATGGCGTCCTGGATGGACACCCACTATCGCAGTGGAAGAATGGCAGGAGCATCTTACAGATGACAAGCAGATGGTCAGTGGGTAGATCAGCTCCACGGTAGGTCCTGGTGTCAAGGGCATGGGCCCGCATCCGCTGTTCCGTCACTAGAGAGTCCAGCAGATATTCTTGTTTGGACCCAGCGTGCATCTATGGTGTTGTGTGGATGCACCGATGCCGGAAAAGCGTGTTGGTAATTTCAATATCATGGGCTGCACAGAAGTCTAGGAGCCTCCTATCGTTGTTGATGAGCTGATATGGTCAAGGCCTTCCCATCACTCTGACCCAGGTGCCTGCATCACGACCCACTGTTCAGAAGAAGAGCCACTCCCTGTTGCTTAACAATTTCCTTCCCAGATTAGAGGACCAATTAGCACAGTTGGCTACGTACGGGGTGCAAGAATTTCAACATACGTACATACTGTCCACCCCTCAGTGACTGGAGTTGGAACCAGTCCATCTGTCTCCTGGCTCCACCAAATGGAGTTTGGCTAAGAGACGCCTGTCCACCTCAGAGGCTCCGGTAAAACTTTGATCTTTAATGCGTAGTTTTTTCATAATTTACAGAGCTGTTATGGTGTCTACAAGCACAATGAACGGAACAGCCAACTGAAATTGGCCTTCCCACAACAGCATTGCTCACAGCAAAAACTACCACAATTACAATATAGATTTGAAGTTTTCGTGACTGCAGGGATCCATACTCTTTGGTTCTTTCGGTAAAGTCACGTAGGTATAAATAAAATAAATTAAATCACGACATTTCGGGCGCAACACAAGCGTCCGTCATCAGGTGGGACAACCACAGCAAGAAACAATTGCTACACCATAGGGCCCACTGCATCTCTGACCAACACCACCTAGCCAGTGAATTGGAACATGGACACCAGGCCCTCAAGATGAATGGATACTCGGACCACATTATTCGCAAAGTTGTTTCTCCATCTCTAACCATAGAGAAACAACCCCCTGATATGCCGATCAAAACCATCACGTGACCATACATAGCAGGCGTTACCAAAAAGATTTCAAAAATCTTAAACAAACAAAGATCCAGGTCTGATTCAGTACAGTACATAAAATCTGTGATCTAATCCCATCTGTGAAGGATGTCATCCCTGACATGCAATATCCTGGAGTCTACAAACTAAGTTGCGCCTGTGGTGGGTGTTACATTGGGGAAACGAAACGACATATCTCGGGCCGTGTTCGCAAGCACAAGGCAGATCTGAAACACGGCAGAACCAATACCTCCGCCGTGGCTGACCATTGCTATAAAGCTGTGGGCTCTCATGATGTTGTTTTTTCCGAGACCAAAGTACTCTGCAATCCTTTGGGCTCCTATCAAAATGTTTGTTCATGAAGCTATCCAGATATATAAACATAGACATAACTTTAACCGAGAAGATGGATACAAATTGAGCAATCATTGAAAGGATGTTATTAACCAGGTAAAACCTTAACTGCTTTATGGTGTTGTCTTCATATCCACATCTCCAGTTTCTTCTTCAGCCTCCCACTCCCAGCCCACTTCCCCCCGCCCGGCATTTTGCCTTGCTCCTAATCCCTCTAGCAGCCCTACACTTTCCCCTACCCCACACCCCCCTCTCTATCTCTCCTCCCTTGCTCCTCCCCCCTCTCTTACCTATGTAGCCTCTTGTCACGGCAGCCCTTTTGCCCACTTCAGCAATTGTTTCTTGCTGTGGTTGTCCTACCTGATGACGGACGCTTGTGTTGCACCCGAAACATTGTGATTTAATTTATTTTAGACCTACGTGACTTTACCGAAAAAACCAAAGAGTATGAGTACACCACAATTACCACAACCACCGCAACTACCACCGCAACCACCACCACACACCACCGCAAAAAAACACTAGAACCACCACCACTAGCAACAACCCGCCATTTGCCACTAATTGGCGGTGACGTCATGATGGTGCTTGTGCCAGACTGTGCGCACTTTGAGGCCACGTGAAGCATCCAACGCCCGCTTGCGGGAGGTCACGGGACAGACGCAGGTGCTATGGGTTGACTGACCACTAGTACCACCACTCACGAAAGTACCACCACCACCCCACCATTAGCACCACCACCCAAGCGCTGTGCACCTGCGTGTGCGGCAGGGCTGCCGGGCCTCACGAGCTGCTGGCCCGGCGACCCCGGTACCTCCCCGCCTCTCTCCGCCGAGCGGAGTCGCGGCATCGTGGGGTAGCCGTGCCACGCGAGTGCCGCCTGCCCCGCCGTCGCCGCAAAGCCGGCGCCCTTGGCGGGCAGCTGCTGAGCGCCGAGCGGATGCTGAGCAGCAGGCGCACCACCACCAAAACCGCTACCGCCACCACCACCGCCGCCACCACCCCCACCGTCCGCGTGCCCAATCTTGCCATGCGCCGACTGCGTGCGGTAAAGTTGCGGCGTCGCATTCTCACCTGCGGCGATCGCCACCGCCGCGTGACTCTGCTGCTGTTGCCTGTGGTTGTTGTGGTGCTTCTGATGGTGGTTGTGGTGGTGTTTAGTCCTGTGCTCCCTCCCCCGCTGCTGCTGCTCGGCTCGCCCCTTGCCCGTGCTCTCAAGCTGCAGGAGCCGCGTCACCTCGATGGGCGTGAGCGGGGACTCATCCGAGTTGGGCGAGCAGCGCGTCGGTGCCGGCGGGAACACGAGCAGGGGCGGGCGGTATGGGGGCAGGTCTGGGAACGGCGCCGGGATCGCGCTGGCCTCCGCTGACTCCGGCGCTGGCCCATCATCTGGCGCCACGAACCGCATCTCCTCATAGATTCCATCTCCCTCTTCATCGTCATCGTTGTCGTCATCGTCGCAGGCACCATCGGCGAGGGCGATGGCGCCGCCCTTGCCGTTCCCGTCTGTCGGCGCGGCGACGCACAGCATTTCGGCGTACACCGGCTCCTCATCCTCCTCACCGTCACCGGCACTGTCACTGTGCCGGGCCGCCTGCTCCAGTTCCGCAAAGCGACGGCCGCTGGTACTACATGGCATTGGAGGGGACGAGCGACCAGATTTTTGATCTCTCAGCGCCGTTACCGACGGGCAACTTGCCACAGCGGCAGCTAGCTGATGGTGATTCTGCTGCTGATGATGATGGGGATGCTTGTGAGGCTGCTGCCGGTGCTGCTGGTGGAGGAGCAGCTGGGAGTCACTCGCAGGCACGGTGGTGGCGGCGGAGGAGGAGGAGCGCGCCCGCTCCATCTCGGCACCGGCGCTTCCGGCGCGCCGGCGCATGTCCTCATGGGAGCTGCTGAGCCGCGTCTCCGGGTGTCGCTTGGGCTTGGGAGGCGGCTGCTTCTTGATGGAGCAGAACTCGTCGCTGTGTGGCCGCGGCTTCCCCGATCCTGCGCCTGCATGAGCACGCACACATGCACGCACGCACACATGCACGCACACGTGCACGCACGCACATGTACACACGTGCACACACGCACACACAAAGACAAAGGTTCCTTCCGTATAGCCCGTACAGAGCGTTGTGGGGTTAGTGACCATTAGCGAGCACCAGCACCCACGAAGGTCGGCACGACACGACACACGACATACGACAAGACACACGACACACGACACAGTGACATGACAAGGTACACGACAAGACACGACACAATACGAGACATGATGCATGACACATGACCATCATGAACAACCTTCATGATCGTTAGCAGAGTGTCTGGGACCTGGAAATTCATAAAGTAATAATCTACAGCTTCTAGCCTAAATTTCGATCTAAAGCTTTCATGATTGCAGGGATTCATCTTCTTGGTTCTTTCGGTAAAGTCACGTAGAAGGGAAGTAATAAAATAATAAAAATAAAACATAATAAAATAATTCTCACGACGTTTCGGCCACAATGCAAGCAGTCGTCCTCAGGTGAAAACCAGGTCTGTCGGGTTTGTCTATGGCAGTATATAGTACTAGCAGAAGTACCTGGCGTTGCCCGGGTGAAAAATATATTTCTTAATAACCTTACATATATACACAGATGGGCTGCTACCCCTGCCCCCCCCCCCCCCCAGCCACGATCTCCTCGGCCGCTG
Source organism: Lethenteron reissneri (assembly GCF_015708825.2). Classification (NCBI taxonomy): domain Eukaryota; kingdom Metazoa; phylum Chordata; class Hyperoartia; order Petromyzontiformes; family Petromyzontidae; genus Lethenteron; species Lethenteron reissneri. The sequence goes on along the minus strand of NC_083836.1, from coordinate 11,361,647 downwards.
TGCAGTAATATGTACGGCCTATAGTGTGGTGGGGTGTCGAGACCTAGTACCGTGCAGAGCCTCCGGCCTCACCTAAATTGCCCACCCGGCTGAGGCTGGGTAATGTGGCCGTTACCCCCCCCCCCCGCGCTACAATAATACTGTCTAATCGCTATAATTTTATTATCTAGCGACCCTATAATAGTAATTGCACACATTGGGGTGGGGGATGAGTGAAGAGGACGTGAAACTTTGATGAATTTACCTCAGAGTCGCGTGTGAATGCGTGCGCATATTTTTAATGGGAATTAAAAATGGCGTCCACCCCGCAGCGAATGCGTCGCTAACCGTTGCCAGGGGCAACTGCCGCGGAAAACCAAACGGACCAATCGCGTCTCGCAAATCCCTCACATTTCGTCCAATGAAACTGCGTATGGTCCGGCGACACACAGACAAACAGACACACACACAGACAGACAGACAAACAGACAGACAGATTTGCGATTTTATATATATAGATGGTGTAGACTCGTGTGATGTAAGAGAATAAAGTTTATATGGAAGCATATGATATTTTTACGACGTAGAATTGTAATGTATTACTTACTGTTAGTAACTCAGCTTATTGTAGAGTATATTTAGTATACTGATGATACTATGTAGTTTATACTTTAGTTGTTTACGTGGTGGTTTTAGTTACTACAGCTACATACTATTAACACTCCTTCCCTTTATTAATGCTACCCCTATCCCCTCCCTTTGATGCTGCTAATCCTGCATAATGCACGGGTATAAGTAGTACTAATCACATACCTGAATTTCCCATATCCCCTCCCTTTGATGCTGCTAATCCTGCAAAATGCACGGGCATAAGTAGTACTAATCACATACCTGCATTTCCCATATCCCCTCCTTTTGATGCTGCTAATCCTGCATAATGCACGGGCATAAGTAGTACTAATCACATACCTGCATTTCCCATAAATATGCAAAATTCCTCTTGATATGCAAATTCTTTTGTCAAGGCGCCCTTTCCCCCCCTTCCAACCCAGCTTAAATATATGCTCCAAGCATGGTGCTGTTTCATTCAGACGCTGTCGCCTAGACAGACCTGGTTTTCACCTGAGGACGGCTGCTTGCATTGTGGCCGAAACGTCGTGAGAATTATTTTATTATGTTTTATTTTTATTATTTTATTACTTCCCTTCTACGTGACTTTACCGAAAGAACCAAGAAGAAGCTTCTAGCCTACTTGTTGGTATCAGTGCTCACAAACAAAAGACAAAGATGTCCCCCCAGTGTAGCCTTATCAAACTATTGGGGCAAGTGCTGTTCGTGAGTAGCACCTATGAAGGCCAGAACGGCACACGAGTGGGTGAGTGGCCAGCACCACGTTCGGCCTCCTATGTCTCCCCAGTGCCGATGTTTACACACCGCACCAGGTACTCATTTGAGGCCGAGTCAACCTAGGGGAGGCCCAGAACCGATTCAGTTAATCGTCACTGGTGTTGGCCATGAGCAGGAATCGAACTCGGGTCGTCGGGTTCGTAGCGCAGCATGCTAACTACAACACTACCAACCCTGTGTGTACAGATTTGTACACGCATGACTACATGAGTATTTGTGAGTGTACACGCACGACTACATGTGTGTGTACATGCACGACTACATGTGTGTGTACATGCACGACTACATGTGTGTGTGTGTACACGCACGACTACATGTGTGTGTGTGTACACGCGCGACTGTATACGTGTGTGTGAGTGTACAGACGCACACGTACGATCAACAATGCTGCTGGTGGGACAGGAAACGTCGCCTGAACCCTAATCAGAGTCCTGACCCTACTCCTAACCAGAGCTCTATCTAAACTATTAAACTAAAACTTTATTTTACCAGGTAAGGCCCACTGAGCTATGTAGCTTTTTTTCAGAAGCGACCTGGCCACCAATGGAAATGTATAGCAGCCACATAACTCGAAACGCGTGACGTCAATCCTAAATGTCGAGGGAAAAACTGTGACCACGGAGAGAGAGAGACATTCAAACTCCAAATATACAGCAGGCGTCAGGGTCGAGATCCTCCTGTATACCAGGCGAGGTCGTTAACATCTTGTCACTGCAGCGCCCTATCACTAAACATAGCCCTAACTCGAGTAATCACCCGAGTTCTATTCCTTGATCCCGGACCCCTGACACCTGGCCCCTGACCGTTCTCAGCAGGGCTCCTGGCTGGCTCCTCGGGGGCAGAGCCTCCGCTCACGGCCTCCGTCGATTGGCTGAGCCTGGTGCCGGGATCCCTCTTGGGCTTGGGGGGAGGGGCTTGTCTCCTTGGTGACGGGGACCCGCCCCCCTCCTCCGCCCGTCGCCGTGGTAACGGGGACCCACCTCCCTCCTCCGCACGTCGCCTTGGCATTGGAGATGCTGGGGTGGGCGTGGCCTCTGGGGAGGGGAGGGGGGGGTTCACGTGACCACACACACACGCACGTACAAAGGCAAAGGTCTCTCTATAGCCTACACAGCCTGTTGGGGCGAGTGCTGCTAGCACACACACACCGACCTACAGGCACACAACAACAACCACAACCTCTACTCACCACTCACTGATGACCACCAGAGTGCGTGGTGCCCACATGCACACACCATGACCCAACCCTAACCTTTACCATCACCCTGAACTTGGCACTGCCCTTATTCCTCGCTCTAGGCCCAACAATGACTCCAGCCTCATATCTACCCCTGCACCATAACCCTGACCCCTATTAGATCCCTAACTCTGACTATAACCCGAGCCCGATCCTTTCCCCAACCCGATGCCTTAAATGAGACTCAAACCCTAACAACCGCCCTCCCGGGCCTGGTCTCTGAAGGGGTTAATCCCTCTTACCACGCTCCTCCCTCTGACACCCTTGCATCATCATCATCGCCTCCTCCTCCTCCTCGTCCCCGTGTTGCCATGGACACGGTTGCCGTGCAACCACGGTCCCCACTTCGCCATCGCCGCCATCCAACTCTGCACGTTGCCGCGGCAACGGTTGCCGGGCGACGACGGTCCCTGCGTCGTCGGGAAGGGGACCCCATGGGGGCGCCGGCTCTCTAGCGGGGGAGAGCGGAGACGACGCTCTGACGGACAGACGGCCGGGCAGACGGACAAACGGACAAAAGAATGAACGATTTAATGAAGGAGTTTACATACAGATGAATGGACAAACAAGTAAACTGAGAGATGGACACAGACAAACAGTTGGAAGGACAGGTGAATGGATGGATGAATTGTTGGGTGGATGGTTAACTAGACGGATGGACAGTGATGGAGTAAGCGAGCATTGAAGCAGGCGACAGTGCCAACGAGCAAGTGATATTATAGGCGAGTGAATGAGCGGGTGAGTGATGGAGTGAGTGATGTAGTGGGTGAGTGACTGATGGAGCGAGCGAGTGAGGGAAGGAATGACGGAGCGAGCGAGTGAGAGAGCAAGTGAGTGACAGGGTGAGCAAGTGACGGAGCAAGTGACGGACCGAGTGAGTGATGGAGTGAGTGAGTTATGGAGTGAGTTAGAGCGAGTGAGTAATGGATTGAGTGAAAGAGCAAGTGAGTGACAGAGCAGGTGAGTGACAGAGCAAGCGAGTAACGGAGCGAGTGACAGAGCAAGTGAGTGAGTGATGGAATGAGTGATGGAACGAGTGAGTGAAGGAGCAAGTGAGAGAGTGAGTGAGTGATGGAGCGAGTGAGTGGTGGAGCGAATGACAAAGAAAGTGAGTGACAGAGCAAGCGAGTGATGGAGCAAGTGACAGAGAGCGAATGACGGAGCGAGCGAAGTGATTGACAGAGCGAGTGAGTAAGTGAGTAATGGAGCGAGCGAGAGATGGAGGGAGTGAAGGAGCGATTTAGTGACAGAGCAAGTGACAGAGTGAGAGCGAGCGAGTGACAGAGTGAGTGGAAGAATGAGTGAGTGACAGAGCGAGTGAAGGAGTGAATAAGTGACAGAGCGAGCGAGTGGCGGAGCGAGTGACAGAGTGAGAGCGAGCGAGTGACAGAGTGAGTGGAAGAGTGAGTGAATGACAGAGCGAGTGAAGGAGTGAGTAAGTGACAGAGCGAGCGAGTGACGGAGCGAGTGACCAAGTGAGTTACGGAGCGAGTGAGTTACAGAGCCAGTAACGGAGTGAGCGAGTGACGGAACGAGTAACGGAATGAGTGAGTGAGTGATGGAGCGAAAGAGTGACGGAGCGAGTGATGGAGCGAGTGAGTGACAGAGCGAGTGAGTAAGTGAGTAATGGAGCGAGCGAGAGATGGAGGGAGTGAAGGAGCGATTTAGTGACAGAGCGAGTGACAGAGTGAGAGCGAGCGAGTGACAGAGTGAGTGGAAGAATGAGTGAGTGACAGAGCGAGTGAAGGAGTGAATAAGTGACAGAGCGAGCGAGTGGCGGAGCGAGTGACAGAGTGAGAGCGAGCGAGTGACAGAGTGAGTGGAAGAGTGAGTGAATGACAGAGCGAGTGAAGGAGTGAGTAAGTGACAGAGCGAGCGAGTGACGGAGCGAGTGACCAAGTGAGTTACGGAGCGAGTGAGTTACAGAGCCAGTAACGGAGTGAGCGAGTGACGGAACGAGTAATGGAATGAGTGAGTGATGGAGCGAAAGAGTGACGAGCGAGTGATGGAGCGAGTGAGTGATAGGGCCAGTAATGGAGTGAGTGAGTGACGGAGCGAGCGAGAGATGGAGCGAGTGACAGAGGAAGCGAGTGACAGAGCGAGTGAGTGACAGAGCGAGTGACAAAATTAGTGACAGAGTGAGCGAGTGACAGAGCGAGTGATAAAGCAAGTGACAGAGAGAGTTACAGAGCAAGTGACGGAGTGAGTGAGTGACGGAGCAAGTGAGTGACAGAGTGATCAAGTGACAGAGCGAGTGAGTGGAGCGAGTGAGTGATGGAGTGAGTGACAGAGCGAGTGAGTGACAGAGCGAGCGAGTGACGGAGTGAGTGACGAAGTGAATGATGGAGAGAGTGAGTGACAGAGCAAGCGAGTGACAGAGTGAGTGACAGAGCGAGCGAGTGGTGGAGTGAGTGAGTGAGTTAGTTACAAAATGAGTGAGTGACTGAGCACATGAGTGATGGAGTGAGTGACGGAGCGAGCGAGTGACAGAGCGAGTGACAGAGCGAGTGACAGAGCAAGCAAGTGACGAAGCGAGTGACAGAGCGAGTGAGTGACAGAACGAGCGAGTGACGGAGCGAGTAACAAATTGCATGATGGAGCGAGTGAGTGACGGAGTGAGTGAGTGACAGAGCGAGCGAGTAACGGAGTGAGTGACAAAGTGAGTGAGGGACCGAGTAAGTGATGGAGCAAGTGACGGAGTGAATAAGTGATGGATCGAGTGACGAAGTGAGGAACAGAGCGAGTAACGGAGCGAGTGAGTGACGGAGCGAGCGCCTGAGTAAGTGACTGAGCGAGTGACTGAGTGAGTGATGGAGTGAGTGACGGAGTGTGTGACTGACAGAGCGAGTGAGTTATGGAGCGAGTGACGGAGCGAATGACTGGGCGAGTGACTGAGCGAATGACTGAGCAAATGATGGAGCGAGTGACAGAGTGAGTGACTGACAGAGCGAGCGAGTGATGGAGCGATTCATTGAGTGAGCGTGTGACTGAGCGAGTGACGGAGCGAGTGACTGAGCGAGTGACTGAGTGAATGACTGAGGCGAATGACGGAGCGAGTGGCGGAGTGAGTGACTGACAGAGCGAGCAAATGATGGAGCGAGTGACAGAGTGAGTGACTGACAGAGCGAGCGAGTGATGGAGCGATTCATTGAGTGAGCGTGTGACTGAGCGAGTGACGGAGCGAGTGACTGAGCGAGTGACTGAGTGAATGACTGAGGCGAATGACGGAGCGAGTGGCGGAGTGAGTGACTGACAGAGCGAGCAAGTGATGGAGCGAGTGACTGAGCGAGTGACTGATGAAGTGAGTGACTGATGGAGCGAGTGACTGGGCAAACGAGTGACCGAGCGAGTGACCTAGCGAGTGACTGAGTGAGTGCCGGAGCGAGTGACTGAGCGAGTGACGGAGCGAGTGACGGAGCGAGTGGCTGAGCGAGCGAGTAAGGGAGGGATCGAGCGACCGTGGGAGTGAGCAAGGGAGCGACGGAGTGAGTGACGAAGTCAGTGAGTGATGGAGCGTGCGGCAGAGCGAGTCACTGAGCGAGTGACTGAGCAAGTAACTGAGTGAGTGAGTGAGGGAGTGAGCGAGCGAGTGAGGGAGAGAGTAAGTGATAGAACGAGCAAGTGAGGGAGCGAGCGTGAGTGACGGAGCGAGTGAGTGAGGGGGCGAGCGGCGCATCTCACCGCTGCCGCGTCTCCTCCTCGCGGCGCCACCGCTGAAGCTTATCCCGCAGATAGGCGCGGTGCGTCTCGGAGCGCAGGCGGTCACTCTCACGCGCGATGTCTGAGGCGTTCTGGATGACGAGCGAGTCGTAGACACGCAGGCACGCGTCCTCCACGCCTGTCACAAACTCGCGTGTCACCACCGCCTCCTGCCGGTGCACACTCATTGTGCGGCAGCGGCGCCGCCAGTGCACAAACCGGCGCACCGCTGTCAGAACAAGGGGCGGAAGGGGAGAGCGAGCATGGGTGAGCATGCGTGAGAGTGTGTGAGTGAGCATGAGTGAGTAGGTGAGCATCCGTGAGAGTGAGTGAGCATTCGTAAGAGTGAGTGAGCGTGCGCGAGGGAGTGAACGAACATGCGTGAGCGAGTGAGCACAAGTGAGCGTGCCTGAGTGAGTGAGTTAGCGAGCGAGTGTGTGTGCGAGCGAGCGATCGTGCGTGCATGCATGAGTGAGCGTGTGTGAGTGAGTGTGCATGAGTGAGTGAGTGAGCGAGCGAGCGAGTGGTGTACCCTGCTGGCAGATGACGATCTTGCGTCTCAGCTGCAGGCAGAGTGCAGCGAGGTGGTCGCCCTGCCAGTACTTGAGCAGCACACGCGACACTCCCACCTGGAAGCAGAAACATCATCAGCAACATCATCAGCAGCAACATGAGCATCAGCTGCAATATTAGCAGCAACAGCAGCAGCAGCAACAACAACATCATGATTAACAGCAGCAACATCAACATAACAATAATTTACACGTGTAAAATGGCACATTTCTTCCATATACCCCAATGCGCCACCTGGTATGGATAGCCAGGAAGTAAACAGAAACTGCAGGGTGCACGGCTTTTCAACACAGCAACATCATCTTGCAACACCATCATCATCAGCAGCAGCACCACCACCAGCAGCAGCAGCAACAATGGTAGTAGTGGTGCATCGTGAACATCATCATCATCATCATCAGCAGCAGCAGCAGCAGCAACAACAGTGATAGTGGTGGTGCATCGTGATCATCATCATCAGCAACAATTGTAGTGGTGGTGCATCATAATCATCATCATCAGCAGCAGCAGCAGCAGAACAGTGGTAGTGGTGGTGCATCGTGATCATCATCAGCAAGCAGAAGCAACACTGGTAGTGGTGGTGTGTCTGGGTGTGTGTCTATGTGTGTGTCTTCTGCCCCGAATAGGAGACACACACTGTTCCGACATCGGTGCATCCACACAACATCATGGATGCATGCCGGGTCCAAGAAAGAACATCTGCTAGACTACGTAGTGACGGACCAACAGATGCGAGCCCATGTTCTTGACACCAGGACCTACTGTGAAGGTGATCTGCCCTCTGACCATCGACTTGTCATCTGTAAGATGCGCCTGCCATTCTTCCACTCCGGTGGTGGGTGTACACCCAGGATCCCATTCTAACCTAAGGTGGCCTGGTCTCAGCTAGCTAATGGAAGTTGCAAGGGAGAATTTAATCATCGATTGCGGCTGGGGTTGGCATCGTCCCCCACTCCTCCTGATGTTGAGGGTAAATGGGCGAGGTTTAGGACTGTGACTCATGCAGCTGCAATGGCTGCTTTGGGTACGCGGTCCAGACCTCCCCAGACACCCTGGCTGACAGAGGAGGTGCTCAGGATGGTTGAGAAAAAGCGACAAGCCCACTCTAATAATCTACAGCATCCCACGTCAGAGAATGAGGAGGCTTACTGCAGCCTTCACTCGGAGGTTCGGAGAGCCGTGATGCACTGCCAGGATGGGTGGTCGTCGTGGGTTGCTGAGGAGATGGAGTCTGCCTCAATGGCCCGCGATCACAAATCCCTATTTAACTCCATCAAAAAAGTAACCTGCAGCGCCACACCTATTACCATCATTAGGGGAAAGAACGGTGGTCCAATCTCCGACCCCCAGGAACAGGTTTGCAGATTTGCTGAGCATTTCTGTGAGGTCCTGGGGGAGGGGGAATCCCTCAGTCTGGAAAACATAATGGGACAAAGTGGGAATGACCCTGCTGAGGCTGCGGTGACTCAAATTTTGGACGAGGAAGTCACCCCCTGTGAGTGGCTGGCTGAGGTGCCATCCGTTGAGGAAGTACTGAAGGCAATCCAGAGTCTGAGACGAGGAAAGGCACCAGGCAGAGATGATCTCCCGAGCAACATGCTGAGCGAGGGTGGCGTTTGTGCGCAGGCTGCCCTACATGACATCAGAACAACAGTCTGGGCTACTGGATGGGTTCAGCAGGGTTGGAAGGATGCCCTGGTGGTCCCCCCCTTTAAGAAGGGGGACTGCACAGACTGTAACAACTACAGGGGCATCTCACTCCTCAGTGTGCTGGGAAAGGTCCTGGCAAGGATTATTCAACATCGCCTTGCTAGGCACATTGAGGAGAGGCTTGCGGAGCCCGAATGCGGTTTCAGGAAAGGGCGGTCCGGCACAGATGCCAGATTTTCTGTCCGTCTGCTACAGCAGAGGTGTAGAGAATTCCAACAAGACCTACATATCTGCTTTATTTACCTGGTCAAGGCCTATGATACCATCAGTAGACCTGGACTCTGGGTTGTTCTTTGTGCTTTCGGAGTCCCTGACCCTCTGCTCATACTCATTAAGGACCTTCATGATGGTGAGCAGGCCCGGGTAAAACTACGTGGCCGGGAGTCAGAGCCATTCCCTGTACACCTTGGGGTGCGACAGGGATGTCCTCTGGCTCCAACATTATTTAACATCTATTTCGACCACGTAGTTCTTGAAGCCTTCAGTAGCTGTACTAGAGGAATTTCCATCTGGTACAGATACAATGGGAGGCTGATCGATGCCCGGGTGCGGTCAAGGAATGGCTCCCTATTGGTCAACCACGTTATGTATGCCGACGACCTGGTAATTGCGGCTCACTCAGAGGAGGAGTTGGAGGCCCTGCTGCTGAAACTGGAGTGTACCATCAGCCCCACCAAAACGAAGCACATGCCTGGGCATTTTGTACCATCGGGCACTCTACCCCCACAACTCCCAATCGGTGATGGGGCAGTTGTGGAGAGAGTGGAGAGTTTCCTCATGACCGGCTCCGGTTTACCAGCAGAGGTCTCACTCTGAATCAGTCGAGTGGAATAATCTTTTCATCGGTTGCATAATGCTGTGTGGAAGCTACCTGGTCTGTCACTCCGCACGAAGCTTTGGGTCTTCTCGGCCACAGTCATTCCCTCCCTTCTCTACGCTTGCGAAACGTGGACCCCCTTAAATGGAACATCTCCGCCGGTTAGAAACATTTAGGCTAGCCTGCCTACGATCAATCCTGGGTTTAACCAGGCTGGATTGTGTGAGGAGCTCACAAATCCTCATGAGCTCCTCCGGCAGGCAAGGCTGCATTGGCTGTGTCATGTAGCCCGCATGCCAAAACAGCTTTTGTTCGGCCGGATCGAGGGGGCTAAACGGGCGCGGCACGGGCTAGAGAAGAGATGGAGTGATGTGGTACAGGAGGATGTAGAGCTGAGTGGACTTGCCGATGACTGGTATCAGCGGTGTCAAGATCAGCCTCTGTGGAGGAGGCTCGTGAAGGACATTACTGGGCAGTTGGAGGCAGTTGCCCTCCAACAACAACAGAGGGCGGAGGAATGACGCTTACAACAACGAGCAGAGCGCCGGGTGGCTAAAGCACAGCAAGTTGGGACAGTAGGGGGCACAGGTGGTGCATCAGCCAGTCATCTCAGTCATTTCAGTCAGTCGACCCGTGGCACCTGGGTCTGCCCCGTAACCTCTTGCCAGCAGACGTTCGACACATGTGACCTCAAGGTGCACATAGCCTGGCACAAGCGTCGTGGTGACGTCACCGCCACTTAGTGGCGAATGGCGGTTGTTGTTGTGTGTGTGTATCTGGGTGTGTCTGGGTGTGTGTCTGGGTGTGTATCTTGGTGTGAGAATGTCTAGGTGTGTGTCTGGGTGTGTGTCTGGGTGTGTGTCTGGTTGAGTTTCTGGCAGTGCGTCAGGGTGTGCGTCAGGGTGTGCGTCAGGGTGTGCGTCAGGGTGTGCGTCAGGGTGTGCGTCAGGGAGTGCGTCAGTGTGCCCCCATACCTGCCAGCCCTGGAGCTTTGCCACCTGTAGCACTGCCTGGCACGCGTCAGCGTCTCGCTGCCCGGGTCTCCGTGCACTCCACACCAGTGCCGTCAGCTCGGCGTACCTGCTCGCACACACACAGACAAAGGTCCCTCACCGTGAAGCCTTCACCCGCCATCGGGGTAAGTGCCATTAGCGAGCAGAAACTGTGAAGGCCAGCACGGTGCACGAGGAGGTGGGTGGTCAGCACTACGCCCGGCCATCTTTGTCTCCCCAGTGGCGATGATTTATTCACATTCACAGCAGCGCACCAGGTACTCATTTAAAACTGCGTGCTGTGCTAGTAACTATTTGGCACGTTTTTGTTTACGTGATAAACCTTACTAAATTGGCCGTGTCAGGTGGTGGCGGGTTTAGCGACACATTCATATATACGCGATCTAACCCAAAAAAACTCCATTACGGGTTGAACTAAACTATTTTATGTTACCAGGTGAGGCACACTGAGATTTTTAGAAGCGACCTGGCTATCAAGTGGCTTATCACGTAGACATTTTGAGCAGCAGCCAAATACTGTAAATGCATGATTCTAAATGTGGAAGGAAAAACCGGAGGACCCATAGAAAAATCCACGCGACCACTGAGAAAACACGCAAACTCCAAATATCAGCAGGCATCGTCAGGGTCGGGATCGAACCCACGACTTCCTGTATACCAGGCGAGGTTGTTAACATCTTCCAGCCACAGCGGCGCCCTTTAAGGTTGAGTCGTCTAGAATAAGAACCTCACTGGAAACCCACGCATCACGCCTCCTGGGTATGACGTTCGTCCTCTAAGACACTGGTGGTGGTGGCGCACCCATCAACCGCATCAGAACATCAGCAGGTCGATGCGCACATCTCATCTCTTTATAAATGGTCGTTGTGTGTGGTTTGTTGTCCTTCCCCCTTGCTTCCGGTGAGTGCAGTTGGCTACATACGTTGCCGAAAGGATTTCAATGTACATACACACATACTCCTTCATACGTGGAAAATAAAAGACATAAGCCAGTCGTGCAATTGTGGCCATGCAACACAAATGAGTAACCAAGTAGCAAACCCATAGAGATACATAGAGATTCATAGAGATACATACAGATACACAGAGACACATACAATCCTATAGCGACTCATAGAGATACACAGACACATACAATCCCATAGCGACTCGTAGAGATACACAGAGACCTATAGAATAACATAGAGACACATACAATCCCATAGCCACTCATAGAGATACACAAAGACCCATAGAGGTACAGAGGCACACAGATAAATACAATCCCATCATGACTCACATACAGAGACCCATTGAAATACAGAGACACATAGAGACAAATATAATCCAATCCCGACTCACTGAGATACAGAGACACATAGAGATACAGAAAGACACACAGAAATGTACAGTATTAAAAACAAACCACTGTGGTGCGTTTGTGGCCAAGCAATCCAATCATCTCTGGACTGCAGAATGAACACACTGTGGTCTCTGCTCCTTCACTCTATATATGCATGTTGAAAACATATTTTGCACTGTACTTAGCCAATAGCTACAACAGCAGCAGCTACAGCAGCTACAGAAGCAGCAGCTGCAGCAGCTACAGCAGTCGACCTCGGCATGGAGCCCCTGAAGCTGACTGTGGTGGTATGCAGGAAGTGCGTGGATGAGGTCAGCCTGACGGAGGGCCGGGACCGGCTCAGGGCATTGGCCACCGACGTTGCCCGTGGACCGGGGGAGGTATACGAATCTCGGCTCGCCGGAGGTCACGAAGCGCGGCGTCGCCGACTGCTGTGCTGCTGCCGAACAACGGCAGGCCTCAAAATGGGAGGTCCCGAGACGCCGAGTGGCCAGTGACAAACGGCGCCTCACAAATAAATGTAAATTATTATTGGTAGATGTGTAGTAACGTTGATAGTATCATTATGCTGTTAGTGTGGTGACTAAGTTGAGTCATTATGGTGGATGGCGCCACCTGCTGGTGATGCACGTCGCTCTCTATCAGCAGACATGGGTTGCCATGGAAGCGGAACATGGGGGATGGTTCTGGTGAGGGTTGAAGGTGAACAGGTGCGGACGTGCTGCCCGGTGTGAACCGGAGAGGGCACGTGACCGGCACGGGGTAGCAAGGGGACCCGAAGGGGGACCCGAGGGGTATCTGATACGAGCCGGGAGCCTTCTGGCAAAATCTAGAAGGGGGCGGGGCCGAGGGCGGGGCGAGGCCGCGCTGAACGGGATAAAGGGGAAGCCCCGACAGTGATCGGGGCTCGTATGTGAAATTAACCCTGGGTACTACGTCTTCACTCGGCATCGTGGGTCAGGCAGCACGTAGGCTGACTGACCCGTTCGTGTTGCCTGCGACTCCAGTGCGTGCCTCCGTGAAGAACACTACAGCTGTATTAGCGCACAGGCAAGAGCGCGTGCACACGCACGCACATGCGTGCAAACGGACGCACACGCATGCACACGCACATGCAGGCATGCACACGCACATGCAGGCATACACACACGTACGCGCACACACACCATGACACCCAAATACAAATAATACCAATACCCGCCATTCACCACTAAGTGACGGTAACGTCGCCACAGCATGTGCCAGGCCAGGTGCACTTTGAGGCCACGTGAAGTATCGTAGGCTCGCTCTCAGAGGTCTCGAGACAGACTCAGCAAGTGCTATGGATTGGCTGACTGATATAACTGGTAGATGCACCAGCTGTACCACTACTGTGCCAACTTGCTGTATTTTAGCCGCCCGGCACTCCACTCGTTGCTGTGATAATCGCCCCTCTGCCCTCCATTGTTGCTGGAAGGCGACTGCCTCCAACTGTCCAGTAGCGCCCTTCATGAGCCTTCTCTTAACACCGCTAATACCAGTCGTCGGCAAGTCCACTTAGTTCCACATCCTCTCGTACCGCATCAGTCCATCTCTTCTCCAGCCCATGTCGTGCCCGTTAAGGGTCATCTCCACCTTGCCGCATGATGTCCTCTGCAAACCTGCAGACCTACTCCTGGGGGTCAGATATCGGATTACTATTTTTTCCCTTAAGGATGGTGATAGGTGAGGTGCTGCAAGTTCTTTTTTTATAGAATTAAATAGTAATTTGTGATTGCAGGATACTGAGGCAGATTCCATCTCAGCAGCCCACGCCCACTACTCATCCTTGCAGCACCGCACGGCTCTCCGAATGTCCGAGCGAAGGCTGCGGTAAGCCTCCTCATTCTCCGATGTTGGGTGTTGTAGACGATGGGAGTAGGCCTGTCGTTTTCTGTCAACCAGCCAGAACACCTCCTTCAGCCAGGGTCTCTGGGGAGGTCTGGACCACATACCCAATGCAGCCATTGCTGCTGCATGAGTGACAGTTCTGAACCTCACCCATTTCCTCTCAGCATCAGAAGGAGGGGGGCATGATGCTAACCTCAGCTGCAAGCGATGTTGAAATTCCTGCGAGCAACTATCCTCAGATAGCTGAGCCCAGGCCACTGTGGGCTTGAATGGGATCCTAGATGGACACCTACCACCGGAGTGGAATAATGGCAGGCGTATCTTACAGATGGCAAGTCGATGGTCAGTGGGCAGATCAGTTCCACGGTAGGTCCTCATGTTAAGGACATGGGCATGCATCTGCTGTCCGTCACTATATAGTCCAGGAGATGTTCTTTCTGGGACCCGGCGTGCATCCATGATGTGTAGATGAACTAATGCCAGAACAGCGTGTTCATAATTACAAGCCCATGGGCTGCACATACGTCTTACAGCCTCCTACCGTTGTTATTGAGCTGATCTTGCCCATGCCTTCCGAACACTCCAACCCAGGTGTCTGCATCATGATCCACTTGGGCATTAAAGTCACCTAACAGGATGACCCTATCCCTAGGGGCCACTTTAGCTAGCACCCGGGACAGGAGGTTATTGAAGGCGTCTGACTCATCAGCCTTGTCTGCATCCATCCACTGATATTCATCTTCAGTGTGGACATAAGTAACCACGACCACTACTTCTCGCCTCTTGTTTATGGAGAGGCCAGCCCACAGTAGCACGGGACTCACAGCTTCCCATACCTCACCGCCACGCTCCCACACCCCCCTCATGCTTGTTCAAAAGAAGTGCCACTCCCTGCTGTTTAGTAGTTTCCTCTCCCAAGTGGAGAACTGTCCACCCCTTATGATGACTGGAGCCAGAACCGGTCCAGTGGAACTCCTGTGTTCCACAAAATTCCAGGCAGTACCAGTCCATCTCCCGACAGAAGAGTGGAAGCCTCTCCTCCGCAACGAGTGTCCACACACATACGCTCTCACATGCGCACACACACACACGCACATATGCACACATGCACACACGCACATATGCACACATGCACATATGCACACATGCACACACATGCACACACACGCCACACATGCACACACACTCCAAGCTGGCACAAACATGCACAACAAAGACAAAGATCCCCAGTGTAGCCTTAACAGACTGTTGGGGCAAGTGCTGTTCGCGAGCACCTATAAATACTGGCACAACACACGGGGTGGTGGGTGGCCAACACCATGCCCGTCTGCCTTTGTCTCTCCAGTGGCGATGTTTTTACACACCATACCAGGTACTCAATTTGAGGCTGAGTCGACCTAGGGGAGGCCCAGGACCAGTTCAAATAATCGTTCCTAGAGAATCGAACTCGGGTCACCAGGTTCATAGCGCAGTGCATAACCACACACACACACGCAAAACCCTCGTGTAGCCTCTATATAATTAAGTGGAGAACCTCACGTAATGCAATGCACTTAATTTGTGCTGTCACTGGTGACTGGGATGAGACCATCAAATCGCTAGAGACCGCGGTGTAACTACAACTCAGTCTATAGATCTCTTTGTGAGTGTATGGATCATTATGTAAATCTATGATTGTCTATGTATGTCTAAGACTCTATGCAAGTCTATTGGTTTATATGAGTCTATGGGTCTATATCTGAGTCTATGGGTCTCTGTGTGAGTCTACAGGTCTCTGCGTGAGTCTATGAGTCTCTATGTGAGTCTATGGGTCTCTATGCGAGTCTATGGGTCTCTATGCGAGTATATGAGTCTCTATGCGAGTATATGAGTATCTATGCGAGTCTATAGGTCTCTATGTGAGTATATGGGTCTCTATGCGAGTCTATGAGTCTCTATGTGAGTCTATGGGTCTCTATGCGAGTATATGAGTCTCAGACGGTGCTGGCTCCGCACCTCTGACCTCGAGGCTGCTCGGCTCCACCCTCGGACAACAACAAAATCTATCGACACGACCTTGCGACTCTGTGACCCCGGCTGCCAACAGGGGCAACACGGCGGGCCAGATGCGGGCGAGCAGCCTGGGAGTGGCCGAAGAACAGCGAGGGAGCGGCGATGGAGCGGCGAGGGAGCAGCATGGGAGTAGTGGGTATGGCACTAGCTCATTCGTTCACTCGCGCGTTCAGTCACTCGTTAATTCACTCGTTAATTCACTAATTTCCTCGCTCACTCGCTTGTTCAGTCACTCACTCATTCACGCATTCCCTCGCTCACTCGCTTGTTCAGTCACTCACTCATTCCCTCGCTTGTCCACTCATTCACTAGCTCACTCGCTCACTCGCTCATTCACTCATTCCCTCGCTCACTCGCTCGTTCGCTTATTCACTAATTCACTAGCTCACTCGCTCAGTCACTCGCTCATTCAATCGCTCGTTCACTCATTCACTCGCTCGTTCAGTCATTCGCTCGTTCAGTCACTCGCTCGTTCACTCATTCACTTACAAATTCCCTCCCCCCGTCTTACTTACCTAGCGCTGACTCAACGCAGACTCACCACCCGCTCACTGCCACCCGCCGTCTCCACGGGTCGGCAGGATTCTGGGCGGCCCGCGTCGTCCACCCCACTGCTGGCACGCTCGCTTGCCGACCCGGTAGCTCGCTGAGCCTGACACCGGACTGGCTCCTCCGCGTGTAAAGCGGTCACACGTGTCCCACGTGCCCCCCCCGCGTATCCACCGCTCGCTCGCCCCCGGCTCCCGTCCCAGCCCCGGCGAAGCCACGGCGCAAAGCTCCCCGATCGGCGTGCGTGGGCGAGCCTGGTCCCATCGCGATGGCCGATTCTGCCTGTCCAACCATCGCCGCCTTCATCGTCGTCGTGATGACGGAGCATGGATCATCATCACCATCACCGATAATTCCAGTCAAGTCTCTTTTCTCTCTCTCTCTCGCTCACTCTTCCTATCTCTCGTGAGCGAGTCAGCAAAAACGTATGGACGAGTGTTCATAGCGGTCGCACGTTTTGCGTTGCATCCAGGGCTTCTCCAGGGCTCCCCTACAGCTTCTCTAGAGCTCCTCTAGAGCTTCTCCAGGGCTCCTCCAGGGCTCCTCCAGGGCTCCTCCAGGGCTCCTCGAGAGCTCGTCCAGAGTTCCTCTAGAGCTCCTCCAGGGCTTATCTAGTACTCCTCTCGGGCTCCTCTAGAGCTCGTCCAAAGCTCCTCCAGGGCTTCTCTAGGGCTCCTCTAGGGCTCCTCCAGGGCTCCTCTAGAGCTCGTCCAGAGCTCCTCCAGGGCTCATCTAGTGCTCCTCTAGGGCTCCTTTAGAGCTCGTCCAGAGCTCCTCCAGGGCTCATCTAGTGCTCCTCTAGGGCTTCTCTAGAGCTCGTCCAGAGCTCTTCTAGAGCTCCTCCAGGGCTCATCTAGAGCTCCTCTAGGGCTCATCTAGTGCTCCTCTAGGGCTCCTCTATGGCTCCTCCAGGATTCCTCTAGAGCTCCTCTAGAGCTCGTCCAGAGCTCCTCCAGGGCTCATCTAGAGCTCCTCTAGAGATTGTCCAGAGCTCCTCCAGGGCTCATCTAGTGCTCCTATAGGGCTCCTCTAGGGCTCCTCTAGGGCTTCTCTAGAGCTCCTCTAGAGCTCGTCCAGAGCTCCTCTAGAGCTCTTCTAGAGCTCCTCCAGGGCTCATCTAGAGCTCCTCTAGGGCTCATCCAGTGCTCCTCTAGGGCTCCTCTAGGGCTTCTCTAGAGCTCCTCTAGAGCTCGTCCAGAGCTCGTCCAGAGCTCCTCTAGAGCTCCTCCAGGGCTCATCTAGGGCTCCTCTAGAGCTCCTCTAGGGCTCTGAGACGCTGCCTTCCTGCCTAATGCCAGCGCGGTGGCTGTGGCGAAGCGAACAGAAGCTGAGTGAACGGGCGGGACAGACGCAGACATGCCGGCTGTTAAAATATCACCCCCCTCCTCCTGCTGCTACCACACAATGGGGCAGGGAGGGGTTGGGCGCTCAGCCCATACCTCCACCCCCCAGCTCCCCCCACCCTTTAGCCTCTCTCCCCCTCTCCTCCTTTATGAGTGCGCCAGGGCCCGTGCGTGGGGGGAGTGGGGGGCGAGCGGGCCCGGGCGTGTGGCAGAGGATGCCCAGGCAGACGAGGAGAGGGCCGAGGGGAGAGGCGCGCTGAGCGAGAGACGAGCGCGCACGCACATGTCAGGCGATGGAGAGGGGGGGAGGTGGATCGTGGGAGGAGGAGGTAGGAGGAGGGGGGAGGAGGTAGGAGGAGGGGGGAAGAGGTAGGAGGGGGGACGAGGGAGGCTGCATTAAATCATCGGTCTGCTTCACGTTTGTCAGTGACGTCACCCTCCTCCCAACCTGCCCTCTGTCGTGAACGCTCCGGACGCTGCACCCCCCCACCACCACGATCGCTCATCGGCACCGCTCCATCAATAACCATTACAATTACACACAGACGACACGCAGACAAAGATCCCCCGTGTAGCCTGTAACCGACTGTTGGGGAAAGTGCTGTTAGCAAGCAGCACCTATATGAAGGCCGGCACAGCCCACGAGAGGGTGGGTGGACAGCAGCACCCCCGGCCGCCTTTGTCTCCCCAGTGGCGATATTTAAACACCGCACCAGATACTCGTTTGAGGTTGAATAGACCTACGGGAGGCTCAGGACTGGCTCAGATATTCGTCCCAGGTGTGAGCGAGAATCAAACTCGGGTCGCCGGGTTCACAGGGCAGCACGCGAACCACTACGCCACCGCTCCCCACAATTACAAAATAAAACAAAGATCCCCCGATTAGCCTTAACAGACTGTTGGGGAAAGTCCTGTTAGCTCCTGATGTTGCCCGTGAGTGGGATTTGAACTCGGAGCAACGCAACATGCAAATAACTGGTGACATAATTCGTACAAACACACACACACAGCGTCTCTCTCCCTATGGATTTTTCTCAGGGCCCTCCGGTTTTTCCCTCCACATTTAGAATCAACATCAACGCGTTCAGAGTATTTGGCTGCTACAAATGTCACATGATGATGATGATAAGCCACTTACACACACACCCACGTGTACACAACCCACCCACGTGTGCACACACAGGGAGAGGTAGTGTCGCGGTTAGCACACTGCGCTACGAAAATAGCGAGCTGAGAGATCGTCAACACTAGTAACGATGATCTGAACCGGTCCTGGGCCTCCTCTAGGTTGACTCAGCCTCAAATAAGTACCTAGTGTGGTGTATGAACATCGCCACTGGGGAGACAAAGGCGGCTGGGCGTGGTGCTGGCCACCCACCCCATCGTGTGTCGTGCCGGCCTTCATAGGTGCTCGCGAAGAGTACTTGCCCCAACAGTCTGTTAAGGCTATACGGGGGAACTGTCTTTGTACACGTGTATGCACACGTGTGCTATATAGCAGCTCAGCGGGCCTTACCTGGTAAAATAAAATAGCTAGTAAATAGTTAGATAGTATGAGCATGGTTCACTCCACCGGTTACATTTCAAGCTGTCTTTTGTTCAAAAAGGAGAGAATTGGACAGGCATCCAGGACGGGTCATCAATAGCAACAACGCCAGAGCCAAGTGCCACGTGGAAAGCAAACAGAAACCAGAGCGGCGACACCGGGACAAACAAACGTTGCGTGACCTGGTTCAGCAGCAGGAGCCCAGTCGTGTTCGGATATAAACTAAACTATGAAGCTACGTGCGACCGCTCCCCCACCACACCACCGTGCCACAGCTCCCCCACTGCACCACCGTGCCACCGCTCCACCACCACACCACCGTGTCACAGCTCCGCCACCGCACCACCGTGCCACAGCTCCCCCACCGCACCACCGTGCCACCGCTCCCCCACCGCAACCACCGTGCCACAGCTCCCCACCGCACCACCGTGCCACAGCTCCACCACCACACCACCGTGCCACCGCTCCCCCACCGCAACCACCGCACCACAGCTCCCCACCGCACCACCGTGCCACAGCTCCACCACCACACCACCGTGCCACCGCTCCCCCACCGCAACCACCGCACCACAGCTCCCCACCGCACCACCGTGCCACAGCTCCCCCACCACACCACTGTGCCACCGCTCCCCCACCGCAACCACCGTGCCACAGCTCCCCACCGCACCACCGTGCCACAGCTCCACCACCACACCACCGTGCCACCGCTCCCCCACCGCAACCACCGCACCACAGCTCCCCACCGCACCACCGTGCCACAGCTCCACCACCACACCACCGTGCCACCGCTCCCCCACCGCAACCACCGCACCACAGCTCCCCACCGCACCACCGTGCCACAGCTCCCCCACCACACCACCGTGCCACCGCTCCCCCACCGCAACCACCGCACCACAGCTCCCCACCGCACCACCGTGCCACAGCTCCACCACCACACCACCGTGCCACCGCTCCCCCACCGCAACCACCGCACCACCGCTCCCCACCGCACCACCGTGCCACAGCTCCCCCACCACACCACCGTGCCACCGCTCCCCCACCGCAACCACCGCGCCACAGCTCCCCACCGCACCACCGTGCCACAGCTCCCCGACCACACCACCGTGCCACCGCTCCCCCACCGCAACCACCGTGCCACAGCTCCACACCGCACCACCGTGCCACAGCTCCCCCACCGCAACCACCGTGCCACAGCTCCCCCACCGCAACCACCGTGCCACAGCTCCCCCACCGCAACCACCGTGCCACCGCTCCCCCACCGCAACCACCGTGCCACAGCTCCCCAACGCACCACCGTGCCACAGCTCCCCCACCGCAACCACCGTGCCACCGCTCCCCCACCGCAACCACCGTGCCACAGCTCCCCACCGCACCACCGTGCCACCGCTCCCCCACCGCACCACAGCTCCCCCACTGCACCACCTTGCCACAGCTCCCCCACCACACCACCGTGCCACAGCTCCCCCACCGCACCACCTTGCCACCGCTCCCCCACCGCACCACCTTGCCACCGCTCCCCCACCGCACCACCGTGCCAAAACTCCGCCACCGTGCCACCGCTCCCCCACCGCACCACCTTGCCACAGCTCCCCCACCGCACCACCTTGCCACTGCTCCCCCACCGCACCACCGTGCCACAGCTCCCCCACCGCATCACCTTGCCACAGCTCCCCCACCGCACCACCGTGCCACAGCTCCCCCACCGCATCACCGTGCCACCGCTCCCCCACCACACCACCGTGCCACCGCTCCCCCACCGCACCACCATGCCACAGCTCCACCACCGCACCACCGTGCCACCGCTCCCCCACCGCACCACCGTGCCACAGCTCCCCCACCGCACCACCGTGTCACAGCTCCCCCACCACACCACCGTGCCACCGCTCCCCCACCACATCACCGTGCCACCGCTCCCCCACCACACCACCGTGTCACCGCTCCCCCACCACATCACCATGCCACAGCTCCCCCACCACACCACCGTGCCACCGCTCCCCCACCACATCACCATGCCACAGCTCCCCCACCACACCACCGTGCCACCGCTCCCCCACCACATCACCATGCCACAGCTCCCCCACCACACCACCGTGCCACAGCTCCCCCACCACATCACCATGCCACAGCTCCCCCACCACACCACCGTGCCACCGCTCCCCCACCACATCACCATGCCACAGCTCCCCCACCACACCACCGTGCCACAGCTCCCCCACCACATCACCGTGCCACCGCTCCCCCACCACACCACCGTGCCACCGCTCCCCCACCACATCACCTTGCCACAGCTCCCCCACCGCACCACCGTGCCACCGCTCCCCCACCGCACCACCGTGCCACCGCTCCCCCACCGCACCACCGTGCCAGAACTCCGCCACCACGCCACCGTGCCACAGCTCTCCCACCACACCACCGAGTGCACTGGACTCCGATCCTGGTGACCCAATTCGATTTTCACTCACGGCTAACATCAGTGGAAAACTAAACCAGTCCTGGGGTCTCCCTTGTGTCGACTGAGCCTTAAATGAGTAACCGGTGCAGTGTGGAAACATCGGCACTGGCGAGACAAATGCGGCCGGGCGTCATGCTGGCCACCCACCCCCGGTCTTCATTGGTGGCTACTCGCTGACAGCACTTGCCCCAGCAGTCTGTGTGGTCTACACGGGGGATCTTTGTCTTGTGTGTCTACACACGCGCACACACAGCCGTATATAAATGATTCGTACGCAGCTGCTACTGCTGCTGCCTGGGAGGAGACTGAAGCAGCTCAATTTAATTAGCGCGGCTCTCGGGAAATAAGCCAAACCACTCAGACAATCAACCCCGGGGCATCGGAGCTCCCCCACCACCTCCTCTTCTTTCTCCCTCCCTCCCAACACCACCACCACCACCCACCCACAACTCACCCACCCACCCCACTCACTCACTCACCATCCCACTGACTAATTCACCATCCCACTCACCATCTCACCAATCCCCAACTCACCCATCCTCCACCCTACTCACTAACGCCCCCCACCCCCAACTTCACCCACTTATCCAACCCACCCACCATCCCACTCACCACCACGACCCCCCAACTCACGCCCACACCCCACTCACTCACCATCCCACCAACACCCGACTCACTCACCCACTTATCCAATCCACCCACCCACCATCACACCCACTCACCCACGTACTCACTCACCATCCTATCCACCCTCCCAATCACTCACCTAACTTACTCACCATCCCACCCCACAAGCCACTTGCCCACCCACTCACCAACGGACTCCCCGATGAACTCACCCAACCACTCTCCACCACCCAAGTGGTGGAGAGTGGATGGGAGTGAGTAAGTGAGTGAGAAAGTGAGTGAGTGATTGGGTGAGTGAGGCAGTAGGTCAGTGAGTGAGTCAGTAGGTGAGTGAGTGGGTGAATGATTCAGAAGGTGAGTAGGTGAGTAGATTGGTGAGTCAGTAGGTGAGTAGGTGAGTGAGTGGGTGAGTCCGTAGGTGAGTAGGTGACTGAGTAAATAGGTGAGTGAGTAGGTTAGTGAGCGAGTGAGTGGATGAGTGAGAGAGTGAGCGAGTGGGTGAGTGAGTAGGTGAGCAAGAGAGCAAGTGAACGAGTGAATGGATAAGTGAGTGAACGAGTGAGTTAAAGAGTGAGTGAACGAGTGAGTGGATGAGTGAGCGAGCGAGCGGGTGAGTGAGTAGGTGAGCAAGAGAGCAATTGGATGAGTGAGTAAACCAGTGAGTGGATAAGTTAGTGAGCGAGTCAGTGGATGAGTGAGCGAGCGAGTGAGAGGGCGAGTAAGGAGTTGAGCAAGTGAATGAGCGAGCGAGTGGATGAGTGAGTGACCGAGTGAGTGGATGAGTGAGTGAGCGAGCAATTGCGTGAGCAGGTGAGTGAGCGAGCGGGTGAGTGAGTAGCTGAGCGAGTGAGCGAGAAAGCGAGTGGATGAGTGAGTGAGAGGGTGAGTGAGAGAGCGAGCGGGTGAGCGAGAGGGTCAGCGAGCGACCGGTGCATGGGTGAACAATTGAGCGAGAGAGTGAGTGGATGAGTGAGTGGATGAGTGAGTGAACGAGTGAGTGAGTGGGTCAGCGGGTGAGCGAGAGGGTGAGCGTGCGAGTGGGTGAGCGTGCGAGCGAGCGAGTTCACCTCTGCAGGAACTCTGGGATGGGGACGCGTGCCGCGTATCCGTGGCGACGAGCGCGCGCCATGGCGACCACCCCCAGCGTCCTCAGCTGCCGCGCGACGACTTCAGGATGGAAGGGAGGGCTCGGGGGGGGCGCTGCCGTGGGGAGGGCTCGGGGGGCCGCCGCGGTGGGACGCACACACAGCACCACGTGCAGGCTGCACGGACGCAGCAGGCCTAGGATCTCACGCACCGAGGACTGGGGGGGTGAGGTGGGGGGGGGGGCAGGGCGGGTAAGGGGGGGAAGTGGGGGGGGAAAGTGAGAGGGTGGTGCAATCAGGCCTGGCATTTATTTTGTTAACACAGAGACGAGGAAGCGTGCGTGAGAGGTCACGAGTAGCGTGAGAGGTCACGAGTAGCGCGAGAGGTCACGAGTAGTGTTAGAGGTCGCGAGTAGTGTTAGAGGTCACAAGTAGCATTAGAGGTCGCGAGTAGCGTTAGAGGTCGCGAGTAGCGTTAGAGGTCACGAGTGTTTACAAGGAACCATGTGTGCATTAACCACGATACAGTTTTGTTGCCAGAAAAAAGAGGAAAAACCCTATTATTATATTTTGGTACTGGCAAAGGAGGTCTAATGATGTAGTCGCGAGTAGCATTAGAGGTCGCGAGTAGTGTTAGAGGTCATGAGTGTTAGAGGTTGCAAGTAGTGTTAAAGGTTGCAAGTAGTGTTAGAAGTCGAGAGTGTTACAGGTCGCGAGACGTAAAGGTGACGACGTTCCTAAATGTGTCGAGTTAACAACCCTCAAAGGAGTCAAGCGGGACGACGCACAGCTGTTGCGAAGCTACAGTGGACTGTGACACACTGAGCTGTGACACCAACAGTCTGTCAAGACTACACGGGGGATCTTGCTCTTCTGAGGGTGAGCCAGCATTTTCAGGTAGAGGGGGCAACCCCTCCAGAAATGAAAAATGATAGGAGTTGTTAGTAAGTAAGGTCTTGTCCCTTGCTTTTTATTCGACGCATGTGCGGCGATGGCACATGGCCTGGAAGTATGACATGATTTGATCGTTCGTCACCATCACAGCAGTTTCCTTCTTTACAGTGAGGGAAAAAAGCATTTGATCCCCTGCTGATCTTGTACGTTTGCCCACTGACAAAGAAATTATCAGTCTATAATTTTAATGGTAGGTTTATTTGAACAGTGAGAGACAGAATAACAACAACAAATCCAGAAAAACGCATGTCAAAAATGTTATAAATTGATTTGCATTTTAATGAGGGAAATAAGTATTTGACCCCCTCTCAATCAGAAAGATTTCTGGCTCCCAGGTGTCTTTTATACAGGTAACAAGCTGAGATTAGGAGCACACTATTAAAGGGAGTGCTCCTAATCTCAGCTTGTTACCTGTATAAAAGACACCTGTTCACAGAAGCAATCAATCAATCAGATTCCAAACTCTCCACCATGGCCAAGACCAAAGAGCTCTCCAAGGATGTCAGGGACAAGATTGTAGACCTACACAAGGCTGGAATGGGATACAAGACCATTGCCAAGCAGCTTGGTGAGAAGGTGACAACAGTTGGTGCGATTATTCGCAAATGGAATAAACATAAAAGAACTGTCAATCTCCCTCGGCCTGGGGCTCGATGCAAGATCTCACCTCGTGGAGTTGCAATGATCATGCGAACGGTGAGGAATCAGGCCAGAACTACACGGGAGGATCTTGTCAGTGATCTCAAGGCAGCTGGGACCATGGTCACCAAGAAAACAGTTGGTAACACACTACGCCGTGAAGGACTGAAATCCTGCAGCGCCCGCAAGGTCCCCCTGCTCAAGAAAGCACATATACATGCCCGTCTGAAATTTGCCAATGAACATCTGAATGATTCAGAGGACAACTGGGAGAAAGTGTTGTGGTCAGATGAGACCAAAACGGAGCTCTTTGGCATGAACTCAACTCGCCGTGTTTGGAGGAGGAGAAATGCTGCTTATGACCCCAAGAACACCATCCCCACCGTCAAACATGGAGGTGGAAACATGCTTTGGGGGTGTTTTTCTGCTAAGGGGACAGGACAACTTCACCGCATCAAAGGGACGATGGACGGGGCCATATACTGTCAAATCTTGGGTGAGAACCTCCTTCCCTCAGCCAGGGCATTGAAAATGGGTCGTGGGTGGGTATTCCAGCATGACAATGACCCAAAACACACGGCCAAAGCAACAAAGGAGTGGCTCAAGAAGAAGCACATTAAGGTCCTGTAGTGGCCTCGCCAGTCTCCAGACCTTAATCCCATAGAAAATCTGTGGAGGGAGCTGAAGGTTCGAGTTGCCAAACGTCAGCCTCGAAACCTTAATGACTTGGAGAAGATCTGCAAAGAGGAGTGGGACAAAATCCCTCCTGAGATGTGTGCAAACCTGGTGGCCAACTACAAGAAACGTCTGACCTCTGTGATTGCCAACAAGGGTTTTGTCACCAAGTACTAAGTCATGTTTTGCAGAGGGGTCAAATACTTATTTCCCTCATTAAAATGCAGATCAATTGATAACATTTTTGACATGCGTTTTTCTGGATTTTGTTGTTATTCTGTCTCTCACTGTTCAAATAAACCTACAATTAAAATTATAGACTGATCATTTCTTTGTCAGTGGGCAAACGTACACAATCAGCAGGGGATCAAATACTTTTTTCCCTCACTGTACATACAGCAGCATGGCGTCATTGAGGTAGTCGGAGTCCATTGCGGTACGCAAACGCGTCTTGATGATTTTCAGGACGCTGAAGACGCGCTCGGTCATGCTGTCGCCACTGACAGGGTTAGTATCAGCCACAGAAATCGTTATACAAGGTGGTAGCCGGCCGTGGCCCAGTCGGTCAGCACCAACATGACCGATAGTTCAGGGAGTGTGCCCATATTCTTCAATAACTCATCCTTCTCTATCTCCCTGCCGAAGTGGACCACATGCTGATCGAGAAGCATTAGGTCGACGTCAGGAAAGTCAATCATGTAGAACTTGCGGGCCAGCTCCACGAGCTTGTCGACATTGAATGAGGCAAACTCCTTGCGTGGAGAGATACATGCTGCTAGGTAGAGCATCTCCATTGACTCGGCGCTGAATATGTAGGCGAACTCGGCCAACAACTTGTCGATCACTGGGTAAAACAGGGTCGACACGGAAAACATGATAATTGGTGTTCATGTGCCGATTGCTACGAGGCCGGCAAGGTTGGACGAAGTTGGCAGTCATATCGGGCACCTCGAACTTGTGGGTCTCACAGAACTGCTGCACCTTGTGGAGCAGGTCATCATCGCCGGTAACGCGCATCTCTGTCAGCGCTTCGATGATGCCATCGACCAACCGCAATGCATTGACGATGTTCTGGTCCTTCGTTTGCAGCGCCTGGGACAGATCATGCATGATAAGCAGCATCTTCTCCATTATGTGCAAGATGAATGCAAACTTGAACGTGCACATGCCGTCGAGCAGGCGCGTCGTCTCTACCCGCTGCTCCGACTTGCTGCCATCCATCTCCACATGCTGGTTGACTTGCATTGTCACGCCGAACATGTCGATCAAGCGATGCAGCACGTGCCAGAACGACGACTAGCACGTGTCACCTGGACGCACCAATGCCATCTGCTGGCTCAGACCAGCAGATCGTTGATCATCTCCAGCACAATCTTGTTCTGCGTGTTGATGAGATCGTCGTTGCGCTTGCAGGAGCTCATCGTCACATTGATGATGTCAATGACCAATGTGAAGAACAGGCCGATGTCGGGGACGCCATCCTTGCAAGCAGCAACCAGAAAGTGTTGTGGTCAGATGAGACCAAAACGGAGCTCTTTGGCATGAACTCAACTCGCCGTGTTTGGAGGAGGAGAAATGCTGCTTATGACCCCAAGAACACCATCCCCACCGTCAAACATGGAGGTGGAAACATGCTTTGGGGGTGTTTTTCTGCTAAGGGGACAGGACAACTTCACCGCATCAAAGGGACGATGGACGGGGCCATATACTGTCAAATCTTGGGTGAGAACCTCCTTCCCTCAGCTAGGGCATTGAAAATGGGTCGTGGGTGGGTATTCCAGCATGACAATGACCCAAAACACACGGCCAAGGCAACAAAGGAGTGGCTCAAGAAGAAGCACATTAAGGTCCTGTAGTGGCCTAGCCAGTCTCCAGACCTTAATCCCATAGAAAATCTGTGGAGGGAGCTGAAGGTTCGAGTTGCCAAACGTCAGCCTCGAAACCTTAATGACTTGGAGAAGATCTGCAAAGAGGAGTGGGACAAAATCCCTCCTGAGATGTGTGCAAACCTGGTGGCCAACTACAAGAAACGTCTGACCTCTGTGATTGCCAACAAGGGTTTTGTCACCAAGTACTAAGTCATGTTTTACATAGGGGTCAAATACTTATTTCCCTCATTAAAATGCCAATCAATTGATAACATTTTTGACATGCGTTTTTCTGGATTTTGTTGTTATTCTGTCTCTCACTGTTCAAATAAACCTACAATTAAAATTATAGACTGATCATTTCTTTGTCAGTGGGCAAACGTACAAAATCAGCAGGGGATCAAATACTTTTTCCCTCACTGTACATACAGCAGCATGGCGTCATTGAGGTAGTCGGAGCCCATTGCGGTACGCAAACGCGTCTTGATGATTTTCAGGATGCTGAAGACGCGCTCGGTCATGCTGTCGCCACTGACAGGGTCAGTATCAGTCACAGAAATCGTTATACAAGGTGGTAGCCGGCCGTGGCCCAGTCGGTCAGCACCAGCATGACCGATAGTTCAGGGAGTGTGCCCATATTCTTCAATAGCTCATCCTTCTCTATCTCCCTGCCGAAGTGGAACACCTGCTAATCGAGAAGCATTAGGTCGACGTCAGGAAAGTCAATCATGTAGAACTTGCGGGCCAGCTCCACGAGCTTGTCGACATTTAACGAGGCAAACTCTTTGCGTGGAGAGATACATGCTGCTAGGCAGAGCATCTCCATTGACTCGGCGCTGAATATGTAGGGGAACTCGGCCAGCAACTTGTCGATCACTCGGTAGAACAGGTCGACACGGAAAACATGATAATTGGTGTTCATGTGCCGATTGCTACGAGGCCGGCAAGGTTGGACGAAGTTGGCAGTCATATCGGGCACCTCGAACTTGTGGGTCTCACAGAACTGCTGCACCTTGTGGAGCAGGTCATCGTCGCCGGTAACGCGCATCTCTGTCAGCGCTTCGATGATGCCATCGACCAACCGCAATGCATTGACGATGTTCTGGTCCTTCGTTTGCAGCGCCTGGGACAGATCATGCATGATAAGCAGCATCTTCTCCATTATGTGCAAGATGAATGCAAACTTGAACGTGCACATGCCGTCGAGCAGGCGCGTCGTCTCTACCCGCTGCTCCGACTTGCTGCCATCCATCTCCACATGCTGGTTGACTTGCATTGTCACGCCGAACATGTCGATCAAGCGATGCAGCACGTGCCAGAACGACGACTAGCACGTGTCACCTGGACGCACCAATGCCGTCTGCTGGCTCAGACCAGCAGATCGTTGATCATCTCCAGCACAATCTTGTTCTGCGTGTTGATGAGATCGTCGTTGCGCTTGCAGGAGCTCATCGTCACATTGATGATGTCAATGACCAATGTGAAGAACAGGCCGATGTCGGGGACGCCATCCTTGCAAGCAGCAACCAGAAAGTGTTGTGGTCAGATGAGACCACAACGGAGCTCTTTGGCATGAACTCAACTCGCCGTGTTTGGAGGAGGAGAAATGCTGCTTATGACCCCAAGAACACCATCCCCACCGTCAAACATGGAGGTGGAAACATGCTTTGGGGGTGTTTTTCTGCTAAGGGGACAGGACAACTTCACCGCATCAAAGGGACGATGGACGGGGCCATATACTGTCAAATCTTGGGTGAGAACCTCCTTCCCTCAGCTAGGGCATTGAAAATGGGTCGTGGGTGGGTATTCCAGCATGACAATGACCCAAAACACACGGCCAAGGCAACAAAGGAGTGGCTCAAGAAGAAGCACATTAAGGTCCTGTAGTGGCCTAGCCAGTCTCCAGACCTTAATCCCATAGAAAATCTGTGGAGGGAGCTGAAGGTTCGAGTTTCCAAACGTCAGCCTCGAAACCTTAATGACTTGGAGAAGATCTGCAAAGAGGAGTGGGACAAAATCCCTCCTGAGATGTGTGCAAACCTGGTGGCCAACTACAAGAAACGTCTGACCTCTGTGATTGCCAACAAGGGTTTTGTCACCAAGTACTAAGTCATGTTTTACATAGGGGTCAAATACTTATTTCCCTCATTAAAATGCCAATCAATTGATAACATTTTTGACATGCGTTTTTCTGGATTTTGTTGTTATTCTGTCTCTCACTGTTCAAATAAACCTACAATTAAAATTATAGACTGATCATTTCTTTGTCAGTGGGCAAACGTACAAAATCAGCAGGGGATCAAATACTTTTTCCCTCACTGTACATACAGCAGCATGGCGTCATTGAGGTAGTCGGAGCCCATTGCGGTACGCAAACGCGTCTTGATGATTTTCAGGATGCTGAAGACGCGCTCGGTCATGCTGTCGCCACTGACAGGGTCAGTATCAGTCACAGAAATCGTTATACAAGGTGGTAGCCGGCCGTGGCCCAGTCGGTCAGCACCAGCATGACCGATAGTTCAGGGAGTGTGCCCATATTCTTCAATAGCTCATCCTTCTCTATCTCCCTGCCGAAGTGGAACACCTGCTGATCGAGAAGCATTAGGTCGACGTCAGGAAAGTCAATCATGTAGAACTTGCGGGCCAGCTCCACGAGCTTGTCGACATTTAACGAGGCAAACTCTTTGCGTGGAGAGATACATGCTGCTAGGCAGAGCATCTCCATTGCCTCGGCGCTGAATATGTAGGCGAACTCGGCCAGCAACTTGTCGATCACTCGGTAGAACAGGTCGACACGGAAAACATGATAATTGGTGTTCATGTGCCGATTGCTACGAGGCCGGCAAGGTTGGACGAAGTTGGCAGTCATATCGGGCACCTCGAACTTGTGGGTCTCACAGAACTGCTGCACCTTGTGGAGCAGGTCATCGTCGCCGGTAACGCGCATCTCTGTCAGCGCTTCGATGATGCCATCGACCAACCGCAATGCATTGACGATGTTCTGGTCCTTCGTTTGCAGCGCCTGGGACAGATCATGCATGATAAGCAGCATCTTCTCCATTATGTGCAAGATGAATGCAAACTTGAACGTGCACATGCCGTCGAGCAGGCGCGTCGTCTCTACCCGCTGCTCCGACTTGCTGCCATCCATCTCCACATGCTGGTTGACTTGCATTGTCACGCCGAACATGTCGATCAAGCGATGCAGCACGTGCCAGAACGACGACTAGCACGTGTCACCTGGACGCACCAATGCCGTTTGCTGGCTCAGACCAGCAGATCGTTGATCATCTCCAGCACAATCTTGTTCTGCGTGTTGATGAGATCGTCGTTGCGCTTGCAGGAGCTCATCGTCACATTGATGATGTCAATGACCAATGTGAAGAACAGGCCGATGTCGGGGACGCCATCCTTGCAAGCAGCAACCAGAAAGTGTTGTGGTCAGATGAGACCAAAACGGAGCTCTTTGGCATGAACTCAACTCGCCGTGTTTGGAGGAGGAGAAATGCTGCTTATGACCCGAAGAACACCATCCCCACCATCAAACATGGAGGTGGAAACATGCTTTGGGGGTGTTTTTCTGCTAAGGGGACAGGACAACTTCACCGCATCAAAGGGACGATGGACGGGGCCATATACTGTCAAATCTTGGGTGAGAACCTCCTTCCCTCAGCTAGGGCATTGAAAATGGGTCGTGGGTGGGTATTCCAGCATGACAATGACCCAAAACACACGGCCAAGGCCACAAAGGAGTGGCTCAAGAAGAAGCACATTAAGGTCCTGTAGTGGCCTAGCCAGTCTCCAGACCTTAATCCCATAGAAAATCTGTGGAGGGAGCTGAAGGTTCGAGTTGCCAAACGTCAGCCTCGAAACCTTAATGACTTGGAGAAGATCTGCAAAGAGGAGTGGGACAAAATCCCTCCTGAGATGTGTGCAAACCTGGTGGCCAACTACAAGAAACGTCTGACCTCTGTGATTGCCAACAAGGGTTTTGTCACCAAGTACTAAGTCATGTTTTACAGAGGGGTCAAATACTTATTTCCCTCATTAAAATGCCAATCAATTGATAACATTTTTGACATGCGTTTTTCTGGATTTTTTTGTTATTCTGTCTCTCACTGTTCAAATAAACCTACAATTAAAATTATAGACTGATCATTTCTTTGTCAGTGGGCAAACGTACAAAATCAGCAGGGGATCAAATACTTTTTCCCTCACTGTACATACAGCAGCATGGCGTCATTGAGGTAGTCGGAGCCCATTGCGGTACGCAAACGCGTCTTGATGATTTTCAGGATGCTGAAGACGCGCTCGGTCATGCTGTCGCCACTGACAGGGTCAGTATCAGTCACAGAAATCGTTATACAAGGTGGTAGCCGGCCGTGGCCCAGTCGGTCAGCACCAGCATGACCGATAGTTCAGGGAGTGTGCCCATATTCTTCAATAGCTCATCCTTCTCTATCTCCCTGCCGAAGTGGAACACCTGCTGATCGAGAAGCATTAGGTCGACGTCAGGAAAGTCAATCATGTAGAACTTGCGGGCCAGCTCCACGAGCTTGTCGACATTGAACGAGGCAAACTCCTTGCGTGGAGAGATACATGCTGCTAGGCAGAGCATCTCCATTGCCTCGGCGCTGAATATGTAGGCGAACTCGGCCAGCAACTTGTCGATCACTCGGTAGAACAGGTCGACACGGAAAACATGATAATTGGTGTTCATGTGCCGATTGCTACGAGGCCGGCAAGGTTGGACGAAGTTGGCAGTCATATCGGGCACCTCGAACTTGTGGGTCTCACAGAACTGCTGCACCTTGTGGAGCAGGTCATCGTCGCCGGTAACGCGCATCTCTGTCAGCGCTTCGATGATGCCATCGACCAACCGCAATGCATGGACGATGTTCTGGTCCTTCGTTTGCAGCGCCTGGGACAGATCATGCATGATAAGCAGCATCTTCTCCATTAGGTGCAAGATGAATGCAAACTTGAACGTGCACATGCCGTCGAGCAGGCGCGTCGTCTCTACCCGCTGCTCCGACTTGCTGCCATCCATCTCCACATGCTGGTTGACTTGCATTGTCACGCCGAACATGTCGATCAAGCGATGCAGCGCGTGCCAGAACGACGACTAGCACGTATCACCTGGACGCACCCATGCCGTCTGCTGGCTCAGACCAGCAGATCGTTGATCATCTCCAGCACAATCTTGTTCTGCGTGTTGATGAGATCGTCGTTGCGCTTGCAGGAGCTCATCGCCACATTGATGATGTCAATGACCAATGTGAAGAACAGGCCGTTGTCGGGGACGCCATCCTTGCAAGCAGCAACCAGAAAGTGTTGTGGTCAGATGAGACCAAAACGGAGCTCTTTGGCATGAACTCAACTCGCCGTGTTTGGAGGAGGAGAAATGCTGCTTATGACCCCAAGAACACCATCCCCACCGTCAAACATGGAGGTGGAAACATGCTTTGGGGGTGTTTTTCTGCTAAGGGGACAGGACAACTTCACCGCATCAAAGGGACGATGGACGGGGCCATATACTGTCAAATCTTGGGTGAGAACCTCCTTCCCTCAGCTAGGGCATTGAAAATGGGTCGTGGGTGGGTATTCCAGCATGACAATGACCCAAACACACACGGCCAAGGCAACAAAGGAGTGGCTCAAGAAGAAGCACATTAAGGTCCTGTAGTGGCCTAGCCAGTCTCCAGACCTTAATCCCATAGAAAATCTGTGGAGGGAGCTGAAGGTTCGAGTTGCCAAACGTCAGCCTCGAAACCTTAATGACTTGGAGAAGATCTGCAAAGAGGAGTGGGACAAAATCCCTCCTGAGAT
Source organism: Lethenteron reissneri (assembly GCF_015708825.2). NCBI lineage: Eukaryota > Metazoa > Chordata > Hyperoartia > Petromyzontiformes > Petromyzontidae > Lethenteron > Lethenteron reissneri. The sequence goes on along the minus strand of NC_083836.1, from coordinate 11,328,382 downwards.
GTGTGCAAACCTGGTGGCCAACTACAAGAAACGTCTGACCTCTGTGATTGCCAACAAGGGTTTTGTCACCAAGTACTAAGTCATGTTTTACATAGGGGTCAAATACTTATTTCCCTCATTAAAATGCCAATCAATTGATAACATTTTTGACATGCGTTTTTCTGGATTTTGTTGTTATTCTGTCTCTCACTGTTCAAATAAACCTACAATTAAAATTATAGACTGATCATTTCTTTGTCAGTGGGCAAACGTACAAAATCAGCAGGGGATCAAATACTTTTTTCCCTCACTGTACATACAGCAGCATGGCGTCATTGAGGTATTCGGAGCCCATTGCGGTACGCAAACGCGTCTTGATGATTTTCAGGATGCTGAAGACGCGTTCGGTCATGCTGTCGCCACTGACAGGGTCAGTATCAGTCACAGAAATCGTTATACAAGGTAGTAGCCGGCCGTGGCCCAGTCGGTCAGCACCAGCATGACCAATAGTTCAGGGAGTGTGCCCATATTCTTCAATAGCTCATCCTTTATCTCCCTGCCGAAGTGGAACACCTGCTAATCGAGAAGCATTAGGTCGACGTCAGGAAAGTCAATCATGTAGAACTTGCGGGCCAGCTCCACGAGCTTGTCGACATTGAACGAGGCAAACTCCTTGCGTGGAGAGATACATGCTGCTAGGCAGAGCATCTCCATTGCCTCGGCGCTGAATATGTAGGCGAACTCGGCCAGCAACTTGTCGATCACTCGGTAGAACAGGTCGACACGGAAAACATGATAATTGGTGTTCATGTGCCGATTGCTACGAGGCCGGCAAGGTTGGACGAAGTTGGCAGTCATATCGGGCACCTCGAACTTGTGGGTCTCACAGAACTGCTGCACCTTGTGGAGCAGGTCATCGTCGCCGGTAACGCGCATCTCTGTCAGCGCTTCGACGATGCCATCGACCAACCGCAATGCATGGACGATGTTCTGGTCCTTCGTTTGCAGCGCCTGGGACAGATCATGCATGATAAGCAGCATCTTCTCCATTAGGTGCAAGATGAATGCAAACTTGAACGTGCACATGCCGTCGAGCAGGCGCGTCGTCTCTACCCGCTGCTCCGACTTGCTGCCATCCATCTCCACATGCTGGTTGACTTGCATTGTCACGCCGAACATGTCGATCAAGCGATGCAGCGCGTGCCAGAACGACGACTAGCACGTATCACCTGGACGCACCCATGCCGTCTGCTGGCTCAGACCAGCAGATCGTTGATCATCTCCAGCACAATCTTGTTCTGCGTGTTGATGAGATCGTCGTTGCGCTTGCAGGAGCTCATCGCCACATTGATAATGTCAATGACCAATGTGAAGAACAGGCCGTTGTCGGGGACGCCATCCTTGCAAGCAGCAACCAGAAAGTGTTGTGGTCAGATGAGACCAAAACGGAGCTCTTTGGCATGAACTCAACTCGCCGTGTTTGGAGGAGGAGAAATGCTGCTTATGACCCCAAGAACACCATCCCCACCGTCAAACATGGAGGTGGAAACATGCTTTGGGGGTGTTTTTCTGCTAAGGGGACAGGACAACTTCACCGCATCAAAGGGACGATGGACGGGGCCATATACTGTCAAATCTTGGGTGAGAACCTCCTTCCCTCAGCTAGGGCATTGAAAATGGGTCGTGGGTGGGTATTCCAGCATGACAATGACCCAAACACACACGGCCAAGGCAACAAAGGAGTGGCTCAAGAAGAAGCACATTAAGGTCCTGTAGTGGCCTAGCCAGTCTCCAGACCTTAATCCCATAGAAAATCTGTGGAGGGAGCTGAAGGTTCGAGTTGCCAAACGTCAGCCTCGAAACCTTAATGACTTGGAGAAGATCTGCAAAGAGGAGTGGGACAAAATCCCTCCTGAGATGTGTGCAAACCTGGTGGCCATCTACAAGAAACGTCTGACCTCTGTGATTGCCAACAAGGGTTTTGTCACCAAGTACTAAGTCATGTTTTACATAGGGGTCAAATACTTATTACCCTCATTAAAATGCCAATCAATTGATAACATTTTTGACATGCGTTTTTCTGGATTTTGTTGTTATTCTGTCTCTCACTGTTCAAATAAACCTACAATTAAAATTATAGACTGATCATTTCTTTGTCAGTGGGCAAACGTACAAAATCAGCAGGGGATCAAATACTTTTTTCCCTCACTGTACATACAGCAGCATGGCGTCATTGAGGTAGTCGGAGCCCATTGCGGTACGCAAACGCGTCTTGATGATTTTCAGGATGCTGAAGACGCGTTCGGTCATGCTGTCGCCACTGACAGGGTCAGTATCAGTCACAGAAATCGTTATACAAGGTAGTAGCCGGCCGTGGCCCAGTCGGTCAGCACCAGCATGACCGATAGTTCAGGGAGTGTGCCCATATTCTTCAATAGCTCATCCTTTATCTCCCTGCCGAAGTGGAACACCTGCTAATCGAGAAGCATTAGGTCAACGTCAGGAAAGTCAATCATGTAGAACTTGCGGGCCAGCTCCACGAGCTTGTCGACATTGAACGAGGCAAACTCCTTGCGTGGAGAGATACATGCTGCTAGGCAGAGCATCTCCATTGCCTCGGCGCTGAATATGTAGGCGAACTCGGCCAGCAACTTGTCGATCACTCGGTAGAACAGGTCGACACGGAAAACATGATAATTGGTGTTCATGTGCCGATTGCTACGAGGCCGGCAAGGTTGGACGAAGTTGGCAGTCATATCGGGCACCTCGAACTTGTGGGTCTCACAGAACTGCTGCACCTTGTGGAGCAGGTCATCGTCGCCGGTAACGCGCATCTCTGTCAGCGCTTCGACGATGCCATCGACCAACCGCAATGCATGGACGATGTTCTGGTCCTTCGTTTGCAGCGCCTGGGACAGATCATGCATGATAAGCAGCATCTTCTCCATTAGGTGCAAGATGAATGCAAACTTGAACGTGCACATGCCGTCGAGCAGGCGCGTCGTCTCTACCCGCTGCTCCGACTTGCTGCCATCCATCTCCACATGCTGGTTGACTTGCATTGTCACGCCGAACATGTCGATCAAGCGATGCAGCGCGTGCCAGAACGACGACTAGCACGTATCACCTGGACGCACCCATGCCGTCTGCTGGCTCAGACCAGCAGATCGTTGATCATCTCCAGCACAATCTTGTTCTGCGTGTTGATGAGATCGTCGTTGCGCTTGCAGGAGCTCATCGCCACATTGATAATGTCAATGACCAATGTGAAGAACAGGCCGTTGTCGGGGACGCCATCCTTGCAAGCAGCAACCAGAAAGTGTTGTGGTCAGATGAGACCAAAACGGAGCTCTTTGGCATGAACTCAACTCGCCGTGTTTGGAGGAGGAGAAATGCTGCTTATGACCCCAAGAACACCATCCCCACCGTCAAACATGGAGGTGGAAACATGCTTTGGGGGTGTTTTTCTGCTAAGGGGACAGGACAACTTCACCGCATCAAAGGGACGATGGACGGGGCCATATACTGTCAAATCTTGGGTGAGAACCTCCTTCCCTCAGCTAGGGCATTGAAAATGGGTCGTGGGTGGGTATTCCAGCATGACAATGACCCAAACACACACGGCCAAGGCAACAAAGGAGTGGCTCAAGAAGAAGCACATTAAGGTCCTGTAGTGGCCTAGCCAGTCTCCAGACCTTAATCCCATAGAAAATCTGTGGAGGGAGCTGAAGGTTCGAGTTGCCAAACGTCAGCCTCGAAACCTTAATGACTTGGAGAAGATCTGCAAAGAGGAGTGGGACAAAATCCCTCCTGAGATGTGTGCAAACCTGGTGGCCAACTACAAGAAACGTCTGACCTCTGTGATTGCCAACAAGGGTTTTGTCACCAAGTACTAAGTCATGTTTTACATAGGGGTCAAATACTTATTTCCCTCATTAAAATGCCAATCAATTGATAACATTTTTGACATGCGTTTTTCTGGATGTTGTTGTTATTCTGTCTCTCACTGTTCAAATAAACCTACAATTAAAATTATAGACTGATCATTTCTTTGTCAGTGGGCAAACGTACAAAATCAGCAGGGGATCAAATACTTTTTTCCCTCACTGTACATACAGCAGCATGGCGTCATTGAGGTAGTCGGAGCCCATTGCGGTACGCAAACGCGTCTTGATGATTTTCAGGATGCTGAAGACGCGCTCGGTCATGCTGTCGCCACTGACAGGGTCAGTATCAGTCACAGAAATCGTTATACAAGGTGGTAGCCGGCCGTGGCCCAGTCGGTCAGCACCAGCATGACCGATAGTTCAGGGAGTGTGCCCATATTCTTCAATAGCTCATCCTTTATCTCCCTGCCGAAGTGGAACACCTGCCGATCGAGAAGCATTAGGTCGACGTCAGGAAAGTCAATCATGTAGAACTTGCGGGCCAGCTCCACGAGCTTGTCGACATTGAACGAGGCAAACTCCTTGCGTGGAGAGATACATGCTGCTAGGCAGAGCATCTCCATTGCCTCGGCGCTGAATATGTAGGCGAACTCGGCCAGCAACTTGTCGATCACTCGGTAGAACAGGTCGACACGGAAAACATGATAATTGGTGTTCTTGTGCCGATTGCTACGAGGCTGGCAAGGTTGGACGAAGTTGGCAGTCATCTCGGACACCTCGAACTTGTGGGTCTCACAGAACTGCTGCACCTTGTGGAGCAGGTCATCGTCGCCGGTAACGCGCATCTCTGTCAGCGCTTCGACGATGCCATCGACCAACCGCAATGCATTGACGATGTCCTGGTCCTTCGTTTGCAGCGCCTGGGACAGATCATGCATGATAAGCAGCATCTTCTCCATTAGGTGCAAGATGAATGCAAACTTGAACGTGCACATGCCGTCGAGCAGGCGCGTCGTCTCTACCCGCTGCTCCGACTTGCTGCCATCCGTCTCCACATGCTGGATGACTTGCATTGTCACGCCGAACATGTCGATCAAGCGATGCAGTGCGTGCCAGAACGACGACTAGCACGTGTCACCTGGACGCACCAATGCCGTCTGCTGGCTCAATCCAGCAGATCGTTGATCATCTCCAGCACAATCTTCTTCTGCGTGTTGATGAGATCGTCGTTGCGCTTGCAGGAGCTCATCGCCACATTGATGATGTCAATGACCAATGTGAAGAACAGGCCGATGTCGGGGACGACATCCTTGCAAGCAGCAACCAGCGCGGGTTGGAGTTTGTACACCCAGCAGTGCCCATAATAGGCCAAATCATTCAGCTGCTTGATCAGGGCGTGCAGGCCGTTGATCTCGCCGCTCATATTGGACGCGCCATCATAGGCCTGCCCACGGCAGTTGGCGATCGGGCGACCGTGATTGGTCTGCATGTCGACAATTGAATTGCGGAGCGTGGGGGCGCATGTGTCGGTGACGTGTTTCAGGTCGATGAGACGCTCGCGCAGCACGCCAGTCTTGATCTCAACGAAGCAGTTAACGACGGCCAGTTGCTCCTTCTTGCTCGCATCGAGCGTCTCGTCCACCATGATGCAGTAGAAGGCGTCAGCTTATTCATCATCGAGGAGCTTTCGGACGATCTGGGCGTGGGCGTGGATGATGTCCTTCTGGATGTCGAGACTAGTCGTGATGCATCGACTGATCCCTCCAACCGAGTCTGATTGTCGGCAATCGCCTGGGCCGTCTGCTTCTCCAGGCCGTGCTTGCCCATGATGATGTGCATCTCCGTGTTCATCAAGTCTCTGGCCTTCTGTACCCCTTGGTTGTGGAGTGACTGCATGCCACCTTGATGTTGGCGAAGGCAGCAATTGCGGACGCCCACCTTATTTCAGGCCGAGAACCCGTCTGAGACGAACACGTCCGAGCAATTGTAGGACGGGAAGAAGAAGCACGGGAAGCAGTAGACCGACTCGGTGTGGAACGAGTATTCGAGCCAATGGTGCGTCTCAAACCTGCGGGCGGCGCTTTTATCGCCCCATCATCTTTAACGGGTACATGCTGCCATCCGACGAACAGGGGCAGGGAACGAACTGGCCCTGCATCAGGTACGAACGACGGATCTCGTTGACACTGTTCGGATCATACGTCGAAATGGCGGGTCTCGTCCCGGGATCCTGATCGACGACGCGCACCCCCTGCGGGCAATGGCGCTAGAGGCGGGGAGTTGGCCAGCGTTTCTGCTTCTGATTCATCAGTTGCCGCCGTTGAAGACAAAGGGTCAGGAGATCGCGAAACGGTGACGGTGAGTTGGAGGGCGCTCTGGCAAATGGCTCATGGGACGCTTCTGCCGCCATCAATGAAGGGTCGAATTCGAACTGTGTGTGATCGGCATCGTGCTCGCTGAAGGTATCCCTTCAGGGAAGTCATGTACTGTATACGCAACTGTGCACAATTCTGTGAGTCACTTTGCTATTGTCCTATCATCTCAGAGTCCCTGGCACGTGTAATAAAAGACTCCGTCAGGCACTGCTGGTCTCCGCTTGTCTTTTATTTAGGTTCTTCTCCGCACCCTGCTGGTCTCCTCCTCGGACCAGGGTCGTCACGCGCGCACCCAACACGTGCTCCCTCGTCAGCTCCTTCACTCGCCCTCACACCCCGCTGGTCCTGATAAGGGACCAGCGTCTCCCTCCCGCGTGCCGCGCACGCTCCCTTTCGCGTGCTGCGCACGCTCCTCCGTTAGCTCCTCTACTCCCGCACTCCGCACACCGCTGGCCGACGGCCAGGTGGCCGATGGCGCGGATCTCTCTCACCACCCAACGTGGCTCAGACTCTTAACTTCCCCGACTACCCCGATCTCTTCCGGGCTCTCACTTATATTCCCTCCCCCCACGTGACCCTGACTCCTCCCCTTCCGGATCGTCAGATTCGGCCTTCCCATACTGCCCCGCTCGCCTCCCATTGGAGCCGAGGTGAACGGTGGCCCCTCCCACACGCCCCGCAGACCAGGCTCCGCCCCCCAATACCCCGGGCCATGTGATTGGACCAGAACCCAGCAACAACCCCATTTATGCTCGCATTACACACGTAACAATATACTACACAGTGGCAGTGGGGGTTGCAAAATGCCGATTTAGTACTAATAAACCCCAATGATACGATCGAAATGAGGGATTTAGATCGGATCATTGGCCGGACACGTGCCACTCCCCCCCCCCCCCCTTCGTAGGTGCTGCTCGCTAACAGCACTTGCCCCAACAGTCTGTTAAGTCTACACAGGAGATTCCTTTGTAGGTGCCGCAATCAAACCGCACTTGTCCCAAAAATCTATTAATGCTACATGGGAGATCTTGGTCTTTGTGAGGCCGCCATCGCCCACACACCCACCACATGCACTCAGCTGTTAGTGAAGACTGCCCTGGGTGGGGTGGTTAACCGATCGGTGTGGGTCGGTCGCGACGTGGACTCACTGTGAGCTGCGTGCAGCGAGTCGGGGTTGAGTGGACGGACCCCGAGTAAACCTGCTCAGACGCAGCCTCGCCAAACTGGCACACACACACGTTACACACACGTTACACACACACACGTTACACGCACACACACACACACGTTAGACTACGCACTACACATCCGTTACACACATACACACTACACACACACGTTACACATACACGTTACACACACCACACACACACACGTTACACACTACACACACACACGTTACACGCACACACACGGTACACACACACACATTATACACACCCTACACACACCCACACAGATGTTAAACACACACACGTTAAACACACACGCGTTACACGCACACACATGTTACACACACTACACACACTACACACCTGTTACACACACACGTTACACATACACTACACACGTTACACACACACGTTACACACATGCACACACGTGACACACACACAGGTTACATGCACACTCGTTACACACACGTTGCATGCACACACACGTTACACACACGTTACACACACGTACGTTACACACACGTTACACACGCACGTTGCACACACACACATTACACGCACACACACGTTACACGCACACATACGTTACACACACACTTTTCACGCACACACACGTTACACACACACGTTACACACACACACGTTACACGCAGAAAAACCTTACACGTACACACGTTACACAACAACAACAACCGCCATTGGCCACTAAGTGGCGGTGATGTCACCACGACGCTTGTGTCAGGCTATGTGCATCTTGAGGCCACGTGAAGTGGCAGGAGGCCACGGGGCAGACCCAGATGCCACGGATCGACTGACTGAGACGACTGGCTGATGCACCACCTGTGCCCCTTACTGTGCCAACTTGCTGTGCTTTAGCCACCCGGCGCTCCACTCGTTGTTGTGAGCATCGCTCCTCCACCCTCCGTTGTTGTTAGAGGGCGACTGCCTCCAACTGCCCAGTAGCGTCCTTCACGAGCCTCCTCCACAGAGGTCGATCTTGACACCGCTGGTACCAGACATCGGCAAGTCCACTCAGCTCCACATCCTCCTGTACCACATCACTCCATCTCTTCTCTGGTCCGTTCTGCGCCCGTTTTGCCCCCTCGATCCGGACAAACAAAAGCTGTTTAGGCATGCAGTGGCTGGACATGCGGGCTAAATGACCCAGCCAATGCAACCTTGGCTGCCGGAGGAGCTCACTGATGGAACTTTGTCCAGATCTTTCAAGGATTTGTGAGCTCCTCACACAATCCAGCCTGGTTAAACTCAGGATGGATCGTAGGCAGGCCAGCCTAAATGTTTCTAACCGGCGAAGATGTTCCATTAGGGGGGTCCACGTTTTGCAAGTGTAGAGAAGGGAGGGAATGACTGTGGCTGAGAAGACCTGAAGCTTCATGTGGAGCGAGAGACCAGGTAGCTTCCACACAGCGTTACGTAACGGATGAAAATATAATTATGCTAAACTGATTCGGAGTGAGACCTCTGCTGTTAAACCGGAGCCGGTCATGAGCACACTGCCAAGGCATGGGGAACTCTCCACTCTCTCCACGACTGCCCTATCACCAATTGGGAGTTGTGGGGGTGGAGTTTCCGATGGTACAAAATACCCAGGCCGGTGCTTATTTTGGTGGGGCTGATGGTAAGGCCCCACCTCTTGGTGGCACGTTCCAGGTTCAGCAGCAGCGCCTCCAACTCCTCCTCTGAGTGAGCAGCAATTACCAGATCAACGGCACAAAAACGTGGTTGAGCAATAGGGAGCCATGCTTTGACTGCACCCGGGCATCCATCAGACTCCCATTGTATCTGTACCAGATGGAAATTCCTCCGGTACAGCCTTCACGAACTACGTGATTGATAAAGATGTTAAATAATGTGGGATTCAGAGGATATCCCTGTCGCACCCCAAGGTGAACAGGGAATTTTACCCGGGCCCGCTCACCATCATGAAGGTCATTAATGATCGTGAGCAGAGGGTCAGGGACTCCGAAAGCACGAAAAATAACCCATAGCCCATGCCTACTGATGGTAGCATAGGCCATGACCAGGTCAATAAAGCAGAGATGTAGGTTTTGTTGGAATTCCCTACACCTCTGCTGTAGCAGACAGACAGAAAATATGGCATCTGTGCAGGACCGCCATTTCCTGAAACCGCATTAGGGCTCCGCAAGCCTCTCCTCAGTGTGCCTGGCAAGGCGATGTTGAAGAATCCTTGCCAGGACCTTTCCCGGCACACTGAGGAGTGAGATTCCTCTGTAGTTGTTAGTCTGTGCGGTCCCCCTTCTTAAAGAGGGGGACCACCAGGGCATCCTTCCCATTCTGCGGAACCCATCCAGTGATCCAGATTGTTGTTATGATGTCATGCAGGGCAGTCTGTGTACAAACACCACGCATTTCACTTGGGAAATCATCTCTGCCCGGTGCCTTTTCTGGTCTCAGACTCTGGAATGCCTTTAATACTTCCTCAACAGATGGCACTACAGCCAGCCACTTACAGGGGGCGACTTCCTCTTCTAATATTTGAGACACCGCAGCCTCAGCAGGGTCATCTCCTCTTTGTCCCACGATTTCCCCTCCCCCAGGACTTCACAGAAATGCTCAGAAAATCTGCAAACCTGTTCCTGATGGTGGGAGATTGGATCACCGTTTTTTCCCCTCATGATGCTGCAGGTTACTTTTTTGATGGAGTTAAATAGCAACTTGTGATCTAGGGCCATTGATGCAGATTCCATCTCCTTAGCAACCCGTGACCACTACCCATCCTTGCAGCACCTCATGTCTCCCCCAACCTCCGAGCAAAGGTTGCGGTAAGCCTCCTCATTCTCTGACGTGGGATGCTGTAGACAATGAAAGTGGGCCTGACGCTTTTTCTCAACCATCCTGAGCACCTCCTCTGTCAGCCAGGGTGTCTGGGGAGGTCTGGACCGCGTACCCAAAGCAGCCATTGCAGCTGCATGAGTCACAGTCCTAAACCTCGCCCATTTCCCCTCGAAATCTGGAGGAGTGTGGGACGATGCCAACCCCAGCCGCAAGCGATGATTAAATTCTCGCTTTCAACTTTCATCAGCTAGCTGAGACCAAGCCACCTTGAGTTTGAATGGGGGGTCCTGGGTGTACACCCACCACCGGAATGGAAGAATGGCAGACGCATCTTACAGATGACAAGTCGATGGTCAGTGGGCAGATCAGCTCCACGGTAGGTTCTGGTGTCAAGGATATGGGCCCGCATCCGCTGTTCCGTCACTACGTTGTCCAGCAGATGTTCTTGCTTGGACCCGGCATGCATCCATGATGTCGTGTGGATGCGCCGATGCCGGAACAGCGTGTTCATAATTACAAGCTCATGGGCTGCGCAAAAATGTAGCAGCCTCCTATCATTGTTATTGAGCTGATCTGGCCCATGCCTGCCAATCACTCCAGACCAGGTGCCAGCATCATGACCAATTCTGGCATTGAAGTCGCCCAACAGGATGACTCTATCCCGAGGGGCCACTTTAGCTAGCACCTGTGACAGGAGGTCATAGAAGCCATCTGACTCATCAGCCTTGCCTGCATCCCTCCATGGATGTTCGTCTTCGGTGGGGGCATAAGTGACCACAACCACCATTCCTTGCCTCCGGTTGATGGGAAGGTGAGCCCAAAGTAGTCTGGGGTTTACCGCTTCCCACACCTCACCTCCACGCTCCCACGCTCCCTTCATTATTATGTTCAGAAAAAGAGCCACTCCCTGTTGTTTGGTAGTCTCCTGCCCCGATTAGAGGACTGTCCACCCCCTCATGGTGGCAGGAGCCAGAGCCGGTCCACCGGACCTCCTGAATACCACAGAGATCCAGGCGCTACCGGTCCAGCTCCCGACAGAGGAGTGGCAGCCTCTCCTCCGCAGTGAGTGTTCGAACATTCCACGTGGCCACCCTCAGTGGTTTTTTGTTGTTTCTGGAGGAGTCTCGAGGGTAAAGATTCAATCTACTTGGTCCGTCAAATGGTGTTTGGCCAGGAGACATCATAAATGCCTGTCCCCCCGGGGCCTCTGGCACAAGCTTATTCATTAGATATTTTAGACGTGCTGGAGGGGTTACCAGCCCCTCTCACCCATCCAGAGCCCCCATTTCGCCACTGTGGTGGTTACAAATGCCATGAGGGAAATGGCCAATCTAAATTGGCCCTTCCCTCACGACACTGCCCACCACAGTGTTGCCGTCTGGCCAAACACACACACACATTATACACACACCTTACACACACGCACACACGTTACACTCACACACACGTTACACACACACGTTACACACACACATGCAGACACACGTTGCACACACACGTTACATGTTACACACACACGTTACACGTTACACGCACACACACACACACACATTACACGTGCACACACGTTACACACACACAATGTCGTCGTTAACATCAACATCAACAACATCGTCAACGTCGTCCTACTCTCACCTCGTCCTCGTCGCGTTCGGACGGAAGACCGGCGACGCTGGCAGGATCGAGGGAGGCTGCACCACCGGCGGGCGGCATCGACGGTGCATTATGGGATCTCCCCGGTGCGTGCCGGGAGAGAGCGCAGTCGGCGAGGGTGCCGGTGCGGGAGAGGCGAGCGCGGAACAGGCGGCTCACCAGCACGCTGGGACTCACTGCACATGGCGCGGACGCAGCGAGGACGGAGATTGAGGGGCGGCCCCGGTAACCCACCGCCCGCGATGCAACGACCGGCCCGACGCACGCCGCGGCACCAAGCCACCTCAGCGCCGTCTCCCGCTCAGGTGCGTCCCGTCACCGGCGACCCTCACCCCCTCTCGTCACCGGCGACCCTCAACCGCCCCCATCACCGGCGACCCTCGCCCCCCCCCCCCATCACCGGCGACTCCCCCCCCCATCACCGGCGACCCCCCCCCCCATAACCGGCGACCCCCCCCCCCATCACCGGCGACCCTCACTCCCCCATCACCAGCGACCCTCACCCCCCCCCCCAATCACCGGCGACCCTCCCCCCCCCCCATCACCGGCGACACTCGTCCCCCCTCGTCGCCGGCGACCCTCACCCCCCCATCACCGGCGCCCCCCCCCCCCCCCATCACCGGTGACACTCGTCCCCCCTCGTCACTGGCGACCCTCGCCCCCCCCTCGTCGACAGCAACCCCCCCCCCATCACCGGCGATCCTCGCTCCCCCTCATCCCCCCGTCATCGCTGGTCCCCCGATGACCCCTGTCCCACTCTCATAACCTTCAGCCGTGAGTGACCTCTGACCTTTCAGGAGTGAGGTCACTTGGTGTGGGAGTTCCAGCCTGTTGCGGGTTACGACCCCGCTCAAGTCATAGGTCACCTGCAAACAAAGATCCCCCGTATAGCCTTCACAGATTGTTGGGGCAAGTGCTGTTAGCCAGTAGCACTTATGAAGGTCGGCATGGCACATGAGGGGGTGGGTGGCCAACACCATGCCCAGCCGCCTTTGTGTCTCCCGTGGCGATGTCTGCACACCACACCAGGTAATCATCTGAGGCTGAGTTGACCGAATGGAGGCCCAGTACCCGGTTCAGATAATCATCACCGGTGTTGGCCACGAGTGGGAATCCAACTTGGGTTGGCGGGCTCATAGCGCAGCGCGCTTGCCGCTACACTCCAGTGTATCAGCCGTGACACTGAGGCAGCATCCATGTATGGCAAAGGCTCCGTGATCCGGTATCCACGGGGATTGGAGGGTGCCGGTTAATCAAACGCGCATGTACATGCACGCACAGATCCTGTGCGCCTGTTTAGACGTTGAAACTAAACTAAACATTTTTTTTTTACCAGGTATGGGTCACTTAGCTATACAGCTCTTTTTCAGAACGACCTGGCCATCACAAATGATAGCTCAACGAAGTGGCTTATATTCATCACGTGGAAATGTATGGCAGCGAAATACTGTGACGTTGATTCTAAATGTGAAAGGGAAAAAAACCCGGAGGACCCAGAGACAAATCCACTCGACCACGGGGAGAGAGAGACGCAGGCATCAGGGTCGGGATCAAACCCACGACCTCCTGCACACCAGGTGAGGGAGTTAACATCTCCTAGCCAGCATGGCACTAACTGAGCAGTGTCCCCCAAACTTTGTCAGTCCCCTACCTTCCCAGTCCCCCCGTACCTTCCCAGTCCCCCGTACCTTCCCACTCCCCCATACCTTCCCACTCCCCCGTACTTTCCCACTCCCACGTACCTTCCCACTGCCACATACCTTCCCACTCCAACGTACCTTGCCAGCAAAGTGGCGCACCACAAACGAGATCCCACAATCCCCGGTGGGCGGCGTGTTTCCGTTGCCGTCGTGGGTCGCCAACGCAACGGAGTTTCTGAGGGGCGTGGCCTGCAGCAGGAGGCGGAGCCTGCACGGCAGGCCTCCTTCCACCTCGTCCGATTGGCTGGCAGCCTCCGACTCAGCGTCCAATAGGGAGAGGAATCCGCCAGGGGCCTGGGGGACAGGGCGGGGGGCGAGGGCCTTTGGTGGCTTCGTCACCAGATGCGAGGCGACCGTCCTGGTTATCGCGGCGACGCGACGGTGGTGTCTGGGTAACGGCGACCATGCGTCCGGGGTCCTGCACTGAAGCATTGGTGCACATCCCCAGTTTACAGGCCTGAGCCAGTGGGTGGCAATTCGACCTTCTTGTGGCAGGGGCGATTGTCCATAGGGGAACCACTGCTGACTTCCGCATAAGGGAGTAGGTGGGGCTGCCTGAGTAGTAGGAAGGGGCTGATGAAGGGAGGGAGGGAGGGAGGCAGGGAGGGAGGGTAGTGGAGGGAGGGAGGGGCTACCGACCTGGAAGAATAACTGCAAGACTTGGCAGTTGCTGGGTGGTGGAGGTGGGGTCGTCTCCATGGCGATGCCCTCCTCCTGGCACTGGCTCCACTCCAGGGCAAAGGTGGCACGGTGTGCGTGGTACTGCAGGCGCTCCACCAGCAAGGTGGAGCACAGCTGTCACACACAAAGACAAAGATCTCCGTGTGGCCTTAATAGACTGTCGTGGCAAGTGCTGTTAGCGAGCATGTATGAAGGCCGGCACGGCACACGATGGGGTGGGTGGCCAGCACCACACCTGGTCGCTTCCGTCTCCCTAGTGGCGATGTTTACACAATGCACCAGTTTCTCATTTGAGGCTGAGTCGACCTAGGGAAGGACCAGGACCTGTTCAGATAATCGCCACTGGTGCTGGCCGTGAGCGGGAATCGAACTCACGTGACCGGGTTCGTAGTGCGGTGCACTAACTGCTCCACGCACGCACAACAACAAATGCCATTCACCACCGAGAGGCGGTGACGTCACCACGATGCTTGTGCCTGGCTATGTGCACGTTAAGGCCACGTTAAGTGCACACACACATGCACATACAACAACAACAACCACCATTCACCACTAAGTGGCAGTGACATCACCACGACGTTTGTGCCAGGCCATGTGCACCTTGAGGCCTTGTGAAGTGTCGAACACCCCCTGGCAGGAGGTCACGGGGCAGACCCAGATGCAACAGGTCGACTGACTGAGATCATTGGCTGATGCACCACCTGTGCCCCCTACTGTGCCAACTTGCTGTGCTTTAGCCACCTGGCGCTCTGCTCGTTGTTGTGAGCATCACTGAGATCTTTCAAGGATTTGTGAGCTCCTCACACAATCCAGCCTGGTTAAACCCAGGATAGATCATAGGCAGGCCATCCTAAATGTTTCTAACCTGCGAAGATGTTCCATTAGGGGGGTCCACGTTTCGCAAGCGTAGAGAAGGGAGGGAATGACCATGGCCGAGAAGACCTGAAGCTTCGCGCGGAGTGATAGATCAGGTAGTTTCCACACAGCGTTATGCAACCTATGAAAAGATAATGGCACTCGACTGATTCGGAGTGAGATCTCTGCTGTTAAATCGGAGCCGGTCATTAGCACACTGCCAAGGTATGATAAACTCTCCACTCTCTCCACAACTGCCCCATTACCAATTGAGAGTTGTAGGGGTGGAGTGTCCGATGGTGCAAATACCCAGGCAGGTGCTTAGTTTTGGTGGGGCTGATGGTAAGGCCCCACCTCTTGGTGGCAAGCTCCAGGTTCAGCAGCAGCACCTCCAACTCCTCCTCTGAGTGAGAAGCAATTACCAGATCATCGGCATACATAACATGGTTGAGCAATAGGGAGCCATCCCTTGACTGCACTCGGGCATCGATCAGTCTCCCATTGTATCTGTACCAGATAAAAATTCCTCTGTTACAGCGACTGAAGGCTTCACGAACTACGTGGTCGAAATAGATGTTAAATAATGGGGGAGACAGAGGCTATCCCTGTCGCACCCCAAGGTGAACAGGGAATGGCTCTGACTCCTGGCCACGTAGTTTAACCTGGGCCCGCTCACCATCATGAAGGTCCTTAATTATCGTGAGCAGAGGGTCAGATACTCCAAAAGGACGAAGAAAAACCCAGAGCCCAGGCCTACTGATGGTATCATAGGCCTTAACTAGGTCAATGAAGTAGAGATGTAGGTTTTGTTGGAATTCCCTACACCTCTGCTGTAGCAGATGGACAGAAAATATGGCATCTGTGCAGGACCGCCCTTTCCTGAAACCGCATTGGGGCTCCGCAAGCCTCTCCTCAGCATGCCTAGCAAGGTGATGTGGAATAATACTTGCCAGGACCTTTCCAGGCACACTGAGGAGTGAGATGCCCCTGTAGTTGTTACAGTCTGTGCGGTCCCCCTTCTTAGAGAGGGGGACCACCACGGCATCCAGCAGATGTTCTTGCTTGGACCCGGCATGCATCAATGATGTGGTGTGGATACGGTAATGCCGGAACAGCGTGTTGGTAATTACAAGCCCATGGGCTGCACAAAAATCTAGCAGCCTCCTGCCGTTGTTATTGAGCTGATCTGGCCCATGCCTTCCAATTACTCTAGACCAGGTGCCAACATCATGACCAACTCGGGCATTTAAGTCACCCAACAAGATGACTCTATCCCGAGGGGCCACTTTGGCAAGCACCTGTGACAGGAAGTCATCGAAGGTATCTGACTCATTGGCCTTGCCTGCATCCCTCCATGGATGCTCGTCTTCAGTGGGGGCATAAGTAACCACGACCACCACTCCTCACCTCTGGGTGATGGGAAGGCGAGCCCAAAGTAGCCTGGGGTTTACAGCTTCCCACACCTCACCACCACGCTCCCACGCCCCCTTCATCATTTTATTCTAGAAGAAGAGCCACACCCTGTTGTTTGGCAGTCTCCTGCCCCAAGTAGAGGACTGTCCACCCCTCATGGTGGCAGGAGCCAGTGCCGGTCCACCCGACCTCCTAAATACCACAGAGATCCAGGCGGTACCGGTCCAGCTCCCGAAAGAGGAGTGGCAGCCTCTCCTCCGCAGTGAGCGTTCGAACATTCCACGTGGCCACATATAGTGGTTTTTTTATTGTTTCTGGAGGAGCCCCGAGAGTAAGGATTCAGTCTCCTGGCTCCGCCAAATGGGATTTGGCCAGGAGACGTCATAGACGCCTATCCCCCTGGGGCCTCTGGCACAAGCTTATTTATTACATTTTGTGGTTGTGGTTTAGTGGTAATTAATTGAAGGTGGAGGGATTATCAGCCCCTCGCACCTGTCCAGAGCCCCCATTTAGCCGCTGTGGTGGTTACAAATGCCATGAGGGGAAACGCCAATCGGAATTGGCCCTCAAACCACGATACTGCCCACGACAGCGTTGCCCGTTTGGCACCACAAGGAGGCAGAGGGTTGTTTTTGCCGCATGTACACTCACATACACACATGCACACGCTGACCTGAGTGCAGCTCCCGTGCGCCAATTGTACTGTTGCCTATCTGTGGTCACCGTGTACCCAGGAGAAGGTACAGGGGAACTTCAGTTGTGAATGTTGCAGCTTTGGCTGTTGTGCCACTTTCTAAGAAAGTAACCCCAGCAGTGTTCAAGAGCCTCCTGCAGTTAACGTCTCCTCTGGTTAATTATCCTGTGGTTAACATCTCCTTTGTTAATGTCTCCTGTTGCGATCTCGTCACGAAATCGCAACACGTTCATCAACACCGTGAAGGTTCACCGGGTGTCTATTATTCCTCCGATCAGATGGAACTGAACTGTGACCCCACACGCGCGCATGGTGGTGAGGCCGGACCACCCACCTGCTCAAAGGTGTTGGTGTTGGTGCCACCACCGCCGGACGTGTGCAGGCCGGGGTAGTCGAGCACCGCGATGCCTCGCACCAGCTCGCTGCACGGCATCATGGGAGCACACGCAGAGAAGATGCTCAGCCCTGGCTTGTGTGCACACGTGTGTTTGTACTTGTGTGTACGTGTGTGTGTACGTGTGTGTGCATGTGTGTGTGTGTGTACATGTGTGTCTGTGTGCATACCCATTGTGCTGCGCTCGCGTCTGTGTGTCGACGAGGTGGACGATGTAAGAGAAGAGGCGCGAGTAGAGAGACTGAGCAAGCAGATCCCTCACTCGCTCAGCCTCGCTCACCAGCACGCGGCGGCACACCATCTCACCTGCACAACACCACACCGCATCACCTCACCTGCAACACATTACCCCACCTGTACCACACCACACCGCATGACACCACCTTACCTGCACCACCTCACCTGTACCACACTACACTACACCACACTGCATTACACTAGACCACACTTCACCACACCTCATCATACCACCTCACCTGCACCGCACCACAACGTGTCATACTACACCGCGCCACACCACACCGTGTCACACCACACCACACCGCATCATACCACACCGTGTCACACCACACCACACCGCATCATACCACACCGAGTCACACCACACTGCTTCACACCACACCACGTCACAGCACACTGCATCACACCACACCACGTCACACCATGTCACACCACACGGCGTCATAACACACCGTGTCACACCACACCGCTTCACACCACACCACGTCACACCATGTCACACCACACCATGTCACACCACACCACACCGTGTCACAGCACATCACTTCACACCATGTCCGCACCTCTGACGATGCGACTGCTCGTTGCGAGCGCCACTCCCAGCTCCTTGGGCTTCACCTGCAGGAGACCGCCGACTGCACCACAGAGACAGCGCCCACATTGAGACTCATCAGCAGGCCCCACGGCCACTCCCCTGCGTGTCTGTGGGCGCGCATGTGTGGGTGCAGGCCCGTGTATGTGTGGGCGCGTGTGTGGGAGCACGTGTGTATGGGCGTGGTGCATCAGCCAGTCATCTCAGTCAGTCGACCCATGGCACCTGAGTCTGCCCCGTGACCTCCTGCCAGCGTCGTGGTGACATCACGGCCACTTAGTGGCAAATGGCGGTTGTTGTTGTTGTGGGAGCGCATGTGTGCGGGCGCGTGTGTGTGCGGTGTCTTCACTCACCAATCTTCACTCACACTCACCACACTCACCACACTCACCGCACTCCCCTCTACTCACCTTGCTCCCCTCCATCACCACTCCTCTCACTTACCATGCTCTCCTCACTCACTCACTCACCACGCTCCCCTCACTCACCACGCTCCCCTCACTCACCACGCTCCCCTCACTCACCACACTCCCCTCACTCACCACGCTCCCCTCACTCACCCATCTGGAGCTGCCACGTGGAGGGCAGGTGAGCCCAGCTGGTGCCGTCCTCGTAGGGGGAGGGGGTGATGGGGACATCGCCCAGGTGCAGAACGGCAGCCAGCAGCGCCAGCACGCACTCCGTCTCCTACGGCATGACCCCACGAGCACACACACACAGACAGACATCAAAGGGGGCACACACACAAAGAAAAAGTTCCCCCGTATAGTCTTAACAGACTGTAGGGGCAAGTGTTGTTAGTGAGCACCTATGAAGGCCGGCACAGCATACGAAGGGGTGGGTGGCCAGCACCACGCCCGGCCGCCTTTGTCTCCCCAGTGGCAATGTTTACACATCTCACCAGGTGCTCATTTGAGGCTTAGTTGACCTAGGAGAGGCCCAGGACAGGTTCAGATAATCGCCACTGGTGTTGCCCATGAGCGGGAATGGAATCTCGGATCGCCAGGTTCATAGCGTAGCGTGCTAACAACTACACTACTGCTCCCCATGAAATGCAAATACACGGAGTCACATATATACAAACATGGTTGAATTGTGTCGTATTGTAGACTTGTGTCGTGTCGTAGGCTTGTATTGTGTTGCGCCACATTGCGTTGCGTGGCGCGGCGCGGCCATGTGTGTGAGCGCCACTCACGGCGTCTGTGAACCCGAAGGCCGCCAGGGCCTCCTGGAAGGCCAGGAACCTGTGCCTGGCCTCGGAAGTGCCGCCCACCGCAGCCGCACCCTCACCCCCCTCCCCCTGCTGCCCCCCAGCGTTCTGGGACAGGAACCTGAACATGGCACACAGCGAGGTCAGCATTCACGCCACACAACCACCACCGCCGCTACCACCACCGCCACCACCACTGCCACCACCACCGCGACGACCACTACCACTCTGCTACCACCACCACCGCTACCACGACAACAACCACCATCGTTACAACCACGACAACCTTCACTACCACCGCCACCTTCAACACTGCTACCACTGCCATGAGAAACTAGAGGCTGGCCTTGGCCAAGCAGTCACAGTAAGATGTTTACTACCTCGCCTGGTATACAAGAGGTCGTGGGTTCGATCTCCACTCTGATGCCTGCTGTATATTTGGAGTTTGCGGTGTCTCTCTCCCCATGGTCACGTGGATTTGTCTCCGGGTTCTCCGGTTTTTCCCTCCACGTTTAGAATCAACGTCACACGTTCAGAGTATTTGGCTGCTATAAATTTGCACGCGACAAGCCGTCACAGTGTCGAGCTGTCATTTGTGATGGCCAGGTCGCTCTAAAAAAAGAGCTCCGTAGCAACTCAGTGGGGCCTCACCTGGTAAAATACTAAAATAGTTTAGTGCAATTTTCCGTTTTAGTCATTGAGATGGGTGTGGCTCAGGGCCCGTGAGGACTGAGCGGTTGTGGCATCGTGGTGGTGCAGGGCAGACGACGGGACACGGACGCACGCCAGAGAGACAAGGGGAGAGCGAGGTGAGAGACTCGGAGACGGGGCACGGTGACGCCTGATAGACAGAGGGAGACACTGGGAGACCGAGGCTGCAGACAGACATGCATTGAAAGACAAACACACACAAAGAGACACGAGAGAGAAGCACGGAGACACTGAGAGAGACGTGGAGAGAGAGACACTGAGAGAGACACTGAGAGAGATACACTGATAGAGAGATACTATTTGAGAGACATTGAGAGAGAGAGAGAGAGACACTGGTAGAGAAACACCGGTAGAGAGACACTGGTAGAGAGACGTGGCCCCTGACCGGTGAGCGGTGGCAGACAGCAGGCAGTAGCGCGCTCGTTGCTCTGCAGGGAGCCCCTCCAGCAGCAGCCGGAACGCCGCCAAACTCCACCCGGAGCCTCGGGCCCAGCCCAGGCGCCAAGTCTCCAGCAGGTAGACACGCACGCTGGCTGTGGGAGCAGGCCGCACACAGTACACACGCACGGTACGCGCACGGTACACATAATGGTACACGCACGGTATACACGCATTGCACACGAAACACGACGCCTATGGTACACAGGCACGGTACACAGGCACGGTACACAGGCACGATACACAGACACGGTACACAGACATGGTACACACACACGGTCCGCCCACGGTACACGCACGGGAGAGACGGTACACACACGGTATACAGCAGTGAGTGCACGGCGACCTCGAGAGGCTCGGGCATAGCAGCGGCTCTGCGTTTGACGCAACTCTCCGTGAACTGATCTCCCACAACGCTGGGCAAAGGCGACGGTGACCCCCTCCCCTTCACCCCCCCTCCACACCCCCCACAACGGTGGCATTGTAGAGCAGGTCCAGAGAGCTACAAACACTGACACGGCACCCTCTCCCCATGGCACTCTCCCCCCCCGGCACTCTCTCCCACGGCACTCTCTCCCCTGGCACGCTCTCCTCCGGCACGGCGGTCTTAGATGCCCCGCTTTAAATGCCACACCGTGAGCTCCTCTCCCCGCGTCATGGCAAATGAGGCTCTCGTGAATTTTGTGGCTGGGTTTACAGATGGAGATCGGCGATCTCACGAAATTAGTCGGGACACCTCAACAGCAGAACCGAGCAAAGGACAGTAAGT
This sequence comes from Lethenteron reissneri, assembly GCF_015708825.2. NCBI lineage: Eukaryota > Metazoa > Chordata > Hyperoartia > Petromyzontiformes > Petromyzontidae > Lethenteron > Lethenteron reissneri. The sequence goes on along the minus strand of NC_083836.1, from coordinate 11,306,799 downwards.
GAGGGAGGGAGCGAGTGAGTGAAGAAGCGAGTGAGTGAAGGAGAGAGCGAGTGAGTGAAGGAGTGAGCGAGTGAGCTAGTGAGTGAGGGAGGGAGCGAGTGAGCGAGTCAGTGAGGGAGGAAGTTAGCGAGTGAGTTAGTGAGTGAGGGAAAGAGGGAGCGAGTGAGCTCGTGAGTGAGTGAGTGAATGAGCGAAGGAGCTAGTGAGTGAGTGAGTGAGGGGACGTACCGCCCAGCAGGCAGCCGGTCACGTGACTGTACTGCAGCTCCACATGTTTGGTGAAGGCACTGGCACTGGGGTTGAGCACCGTCCACGCGTTTCCCAGCGCCTCTAGGATCGTGTGGGCCTGCAGTCAACAAACAAAGCCGAAGCAGCAGCAACAGGGTATGAGAAAACTCTCCGCATATACGTTTTTATAAAGCCAACATGGGCAAAGACAAACTTCACCCTGATCGTTGTTGTAGTTTTTTGGGTTTTGGCCGCGTGACGACTGGGGCCAAATCTGTGTGGTGAGACCTTTCGCCACCCGACGCAGCCGACGCGCTTCATGTCGCCAGGTGGCAGGTGAGCGGTTTAACGACGCGCCGAGGTGTTATAGCGGTGGCGGTCGCCCTCCGCTCTCCATGCTCGCCCCACGTTCACTACACACTACAAACGCAGACCACGTTCACTCCAAACGACACCACACAGACCACATTGGCTCCACACGACACCACACAGACCACGATCACTCCACACGACACCACACAGACCACGATCACTCCACACTACACCACACAGACCACGCTCACTCCACACTACACAACACAGACCACGATCACTCCACACTAGACCACACAGACCACGTTCACTCCACACTACACCACACAGACCACGATCACTCCACACAACACCACACAGACCACGATCACTCCACACTACACCACACAGACCACAATCACTCCACACTACACCACACAGACCACGCTCACTCCACACTACACCACACAGACCACGATCACTCCACACTAGACCACACAGACCACGTTCACTCCACACTACACCACACAGACCACGATCACTCCACACAACACCACACAGACCACGATCACTCCACACTACACCACACAGACCACAGTCACTCCACACTACACCACACAGACCACGCTCACTCCACACTACACCACACAGACCACGATCACTCCACACTACACCACACAGACCACGATCACTCCACACTACAACACACAGACCACAATCACTCCACACTACACAACACAGACCACGATCACTCCACACGACACCACACCACACAGACCACGATCACTCCACACTACACCACACAGACCACGATCACTCCACACTACACCACACAGACCACGATCATTCCACACTACACAACACAGACCACGATCACTCCACACTACACCACACAGACCACGATAATTCCACACTACACAACACAGACCACGATCACTCCACACCATACCACACAGACCAAGATCACTCCACACTACACCATACAGACCACGATCACTCCACACTACACCACACAGACCACGATCACTCCACACGACACCATACGGACCACGATCATTCCACACTACACCACACAGACCACGGTCACTCCACACTACACCACACAGACCACGATCACTCCACACTACACCACACAGACCACGATCATTCCACACTACACCACACAGACCACGCTCACTCCACACTACACAACACAGACCACGCTCACTCCACAAAAGACCACACAGACCACGATCACTCCACACTACACAACACAGACCACGCTCACTCCACACAACACCACAAAGACCACGATCACTCCACACTACACCACACAGACCACGATCACTCCACACTACACCACACAGACCACGATCACTCCACACGACACCACACAGACCACGATCACTCCACACGACACCACACAGACCACGATCACTACACACTACACCACATAGACCACAATCACTCCATACTACACCACACAAACCACGCTCACTCCATACTAAACCACACAGACCACGATCACTCCACACGACACCACACAGACCACGATCACTCCACACTACACCACACAGACCACGATCACTCCACACGACACCACACAGACCATGATCATTCCACACAACCCCACCGAGACCAAGCTAACTCCACACTACACCACACAGACCACGATCACTCCACACGATACCACACAGACCACGATCATTCCACACTACACCACACAGATCACGATCACTCCACACTACACCACACAGACCACGATCACTCCACACTACACCACACAGACCACGATCACTCCACACTACACCACACAGACCACGATCACTCCACACTACACCACATAGACCACAATCACTCCATACTACACCACACAAACCACGCTCACTCCATACTAAACCACACAGACCACGATCACTCCACACGACACCACACAGACCACGATCACTCCACACTACACCACACAGACCACGATCACTCCACACGACACCACACAGACCACGATCATTCCACACTACCCCACACAGACCAAGCTCACTCCACACTACACCACACAGACCACGATCACTCCACACTACACCACACAGACCACGCTCACTCCACACTACACAACACAGACCACGATCACTCCACACTACACAACACAGACCACGATCACTCCACACTACACCACACAGACCACGATCACTCCACACGACACCACACCACACAGACCACGATCACTACACACTACACCACACAGACCACGATCACTCCACACTACACCACACAGACCACGATCACTCCACACTACACAACACAGACCACGCTCACTCCACACTACACAATACAGACCACACTCACTCCACACTACACCACACAGACCACGCTCACTCCACACTACACAACACAGACCACGATCACTCCACACTATACAGACCACGATCACTCCACACTACACCACACAGACCACGATCACTCCACACGACACCACACCACACAGACCACGATCACTCCACACTACACCACACAGACCACGATCACTCCACACTACACCACACAGACCACGATCACTCCACACTACACCACACAGACCACGATCACTCCACACTACACCACACAGACCACGATCTCTCCACACGACACCACACAGACCACGATCATTCCACACTACACCACACAGACCAAGCTCACTCCACACTACACCACACAGACCACGATCACTCCACACTACACCACACAGACCACGATCACTCCACACGACACCACACAGACCACGATCACTCCACACTACAGCACACAGACCACGCTCACTCCACACTACACCACACAGACCACGATCACTCCACACTACACCACACAGACCACGTTCACTCCACACTACACCACACAGACCACGATCACTCCACACGACACCACACAGACCACAATCACTCCACACTACACCACACAGACCACGATCACTCCACACGACACCATACGGACCACGATCATTCCACACTACACCACACAGACCACGATCACTCCACACGACACCACACAGACCACGATCACTCCACAGTACACCACACAGACCACGATCACTCCACACTACACCATACAGACCACGATCACTCCACACTACACCACACAAACCACGATCACTCCACACGACACCATACGGACCACGATCATTCCACACTACACCACACAGACCACGATCACTCCACACTACACAACACAGACCACGCTCACTCCACACTACACCACACAGACCACGATCACTCCACACGACACCACACAGACCACGATCACTCCACACTACACCACACAGACCACGATCACTCCACACTACACCACACAGACCACGATCACTCCACACGACACCACACAGACCACGCTCACTCCACACTACACCACACAGATCACGATCACTCCACACTACACCACACAGACCACGATCACTCCACACTATACCACACAGACCACGATCACTCCACACGACACCACACAGACCACGATCATTCCACACTACACAACACAGACAACGATCACTCCACACTACACCACACAGACCACGATCACTCCACACGACACCACACAGACCACGATCACTCCACACCACACCACACAGACCACGATCACTCCACACTACACCACACAGACCACGATCATTCCACACTACACAACACAGACCACGATCACTCCACACTACACCACACAGACCACGATCACTCCACATGACACCACACAGACCACGATCACTCCACACGACACCACACAGACCACGATCACTCCACACTACACCACACAGACCACGATCACTCCACACGACACCACACAGACCACGATCACTCCACACGACACCACACAGACCACGATCACTACACACTACACCACACAGACCATGATCACTCCACACTACACCACACATACCACGATCACTCCACACTACACCACAAAGACCACGATCACTCCCCACTATACCACACAGACCACGATCACTCCACACGGCACCACACAGACCACGCTCACTCCACCCTACACCACACAGACCACGCTCACTCCACACTACACCACACAGACCACGCTCACTCCACACTACAAAACACAGACCACTATCACTCCAAACTACACCACACAGACCACGATCATTCCACACTACACAACACAGACCACGCTCATTCCACACTACACCACACAGACCACGATCACTCCAAACTACACCACACAGAACACGATCGCTCCGCACGACACCACACAGACCACGATCGCTCCACACTACACCACACAGACCACGATCACTCCACACTACACCACACAGACCACGATCATTCCACACTACACAACACAGACCACGATCACTCCACACTACACCACACAGACCACGTTCACTCCACACTACACCACACAGACCACGATCACTCCACACTATACCACACAGACCACGATCACTCCACACGACACCACACAGACCACGCTCACTCCACACTACACCACACGGACCACGATCACTCCACACTACACAACACAGACCACGCTCACTCCACACTACACCACACAGACCACAATCATTCCACACTACACAACACAGACAACGATCACTCCACACTACACCACACAGACCACGATCACTCCACACGACACCACACCACACAGACCACGATCACTCCACAACACACCACACAGACCACAATCACTCCACACTACACCACACAGACCACGATCATTCCACACTACACAACACAGACCACGATCACTCCACACTACACCACACAGACCACGATCACTCCACACGACACCACACAGACCACGATCACTCCACACTACACCACACAGACCACGATCACTCCACACTACACCACACAGACCACGATCACTCCACACTACACCACACAGACCACGATCACTCCACACGACACCACACGGACCACGCTCACTCCACACTACACCACACAGACCGCGATCACTCCACACTACACCACACAGACCACGATCACTCCACACGACACCACACAGACCACGATCACTCCACACTACACCACACAGACTACGATCACTCCACACGACACCACACAGACCACGATCACTCCACACCACACCACACAGACCACGATCACTACACACTACACCACACAGACCACAATCACTCCACACTACACCACACAAACCACGCTTACTCCATACTAAACCACACAGACCACGATCACTCCACACGACACCACACAGACCACGATCACTCCACATGACACCACACAGACCACGATCACTCCACACTACACCACACAGACTACGATCACTCCACACTACACCACACAGACCACGATCACTCCACACGACACCACACAGACCACGATCATTCCACACTACACCACACAGACCAAGCTCACTCCACACTACACCACACAGACCACGATCACTCCACACTACACCACACAGACCACGATCACTCCACACGACACCACACAGACCACGATCACTCCACACTACACCACACAGACCACGCTCACTCCACACTACACTACACAGACCACGATCACTCCACACTACACCACACAGACCACGATCACTCCACACGACACCACACAGACAACGATCACTCCACACTACACCACACACACCACGATCACTCCACACTACACCACACAGACCACGATCACTCCACACTACACCACACAGACCACGTTTACTCCACAATACACCACACAGACCACGTTCACTCCACACTACACCACACAGACCACGATCACTCCACACGACACCACACAGACCACGATCACTCCACACGACACCACACAGACCACGATCACTACACACTACACCACACAGACCATGATCACTCCCCACTATACCACACAGACCACGATCACTCCACACGGCACCACACAGACCACGCTCACTCCACCCTACACCACACAGACCACGCTCACTCCACACTACACCACACAGACCACGCTCACTCCACACTACACCACACAGACCACTATCACTCCAAACTACACCACACAGACCACGATCATTCCACACTACACAACACAGACCACGCTCATTCCACACTACACCACACAGACCACAATCACTCCAAACTACACCACACAGAACACGATCGCTCCGCACGACACCACACAGACCACGATCGCTCCACACTACACCACACAGACCACGATCACTCCACACTACACCACACAGACCACGATCATTCCACACTACACAACACAGACCACGATCACTCCACACTACACCACACAGACCACGTTCACTCCACACTACACCACACAGACCACGATCACTCCACACTATACCACACAGACCACGATCACTCCACACGACACCACACAGACCACGCTCACTCCACACTACACCACACGGACCACGATCACTCCACACTACACAACACAGACCACGCTCACTCCACACTACACCACACAGACCACAATCATTCCACACTACACAACACAGACAACGATCACTCCACACTACACCACACAGACCACGATCACTCCACACGACACCACACCACACAGACCACGATCACTCCACAACACACCACACAGACCACAATCACTCCACCCTACACCACACAGACCACGATCATTCCACACTACACAACACAGACCACGATCACTCCACACTACACCACACAGACCACGATCACTCCACACGACACCACACAGACCACGATCACTCCACACTACACCACACAGACCACGATCACTCCACACTACACCACACAGACCACGATCACTCCACACTACACCACACAGACCACGATCACTCCACATGACACCACACGGACCACGCTCACTCCACACTACACCACACAGACCGCGATCACTCCACACTACACCACACAGACCACGATCACTCCACATGACACCACACAGACCACGATCACTCCACACTACACCACACAGACTACGATCACTCCACACGACACCACACAGACCACGATCACTCCACACCACACCACACAGACCACGATCACTACACACTACACCACACAGACCACAATCACTCCACACTACACCACACAAACCACGCTTACTCCATACTAAACCACACAGACCACGATCACTCCACACGACACCACACAGACCACGATCACTCCACATGACACCACACAGACCACGATCACTCCACACTACACCACACAGACTACGATCACTCCACACTACACCACACAGACCACGATCACTCCACACGACACCACACAGACCACGATCATTCCACACTACACCACACAGACCAAGCTCACTCCACACTACACCACACAGACCACGATCACTCCACACTACACCACACAGACCACGATCACTCCACACGACACCACACAGACCACGATCACTCCACACTACACCACACAGACCACGCTCACTCCACACTACACTACACAGACCACGATCACTCCACACTACACCACACAGACCACGATCACTCCACACGACACCACACAGACAACGATCACTCCACACTACACCACACACACCACGATCACTCCACACTACACCACACAGACCACGATCACTCCACACTACACCACACAGACCACGTTCACTCCACACTACACCACACAGACCACGTTCACTCCACACTACACCACACAGACCACGCTCACTCCACACTACACCACACAGACCACGATCATTCCACACTACACCACACAGACCACGATCACTCCACATTACACCACACAGACCACGTTCACTCCACACTACACCACACAGACCACGATCACTCCACACTACACCACACAGACCACGATCACTCCACACGACACCACACAGACCACGATCGCTCCACACTACACCACACAGACCACGATCACTCCACACTACACCACACAGACCACGTTCACTCCACACTACACCACACAGACCACGCTCACTCCACACTACACCACACAGACCACGATCACTCCACACTACACCACACAGACCACGATCACTCCACACTACACCACACAGACAACGATCACTCCACACTACACCACACACACCACGATCACTCTACACTACACCACACAGACCACGATCACTCCACACTACACCACACAGACCACAATCACTCCACACTACACCACACAGACCACGCTCATTCCACACTACACCACACAGACCACGCTCACTCCACCCTACACCACACAGACCACGATCACTCCACACGACACCACACAGACCACGCTCCACCACACAGACCACGATCATTCCACACTACACAACACAGACCACGATCACTCCAAACTACACCACACAGACCACGATCGCTCCGCACGACACCACACAGACCACGATCGCTCCACACTACACCACACAGACCACGATCACTCCACACTACACCACACAGACCACGATCATTCCACACTACACAACACAGACCACGATCACTCCACACTACACAACACAGACCACGTTCACTCCACACTACACCACACAGACCACGATCACTCCACACTATTCCACACTATACCACACAGACCACGATCACTCCACACGACACCACACAGACCACGCTCACTCCACACTACACCACACAGACCACGATCACTCCACACTACACCACACAGACCACGATCACTCCATACTATACCACACAGACCACGATCACTCCACACGACACCACACAGACCACGATCATTCCACACTACACAACACAGACAACGATCACTCCACACTACACCACACAGACCACGATCACTCCACACGACACCACACCACACAAACCACGATCACTCCACACCACACCACACAGACCACGATCACTCCACACTACACCACACAGACCACGATCATTCCACACTACACAACACAGACCACGATCACTCCACACTACACCACACAGACCACGATCACTCCACATGACACCACACAGACCACGATCACTCCACACGACACCACACAGACCACGATCACTCCACACTACACCACACAGACCACGATCACTCCACACGACACCACACAGACCACGATCACTCCACACGACACCACACAGACCACGATCACTACACACTACACCACACAGACCACAATCACTCCACACTACACCACACAAACCACGCTCACTCCATACTAAACCACACAGACCACGATCACTCCACACGACACCACACAGACCACGATCACTCCACACTACACCACACAGACCACGATCACTCCACACTACACCACACAGACCACGATCACTCCACACGACACCACACAGACCACGATAATTCCACACTACACCACACAGACCAAGCTCACTCCACACTACACCACACAGACCACGATCACTCCACACTACACCACACAGACCACGATCACTCCACACGACACCACACAGACCACGATCACTCCACACTACACCACACAGACCACGCTCACTCCACACTACACCACACAGACCACGATCACTCCACACTACACCACACAGACCACGTTCACTCCACACTACACCACACAGACCACGATCACTCCACACGACACCACACAGACCACAATCACTCCACACTACACCACACAGACCACGCTCAGTCCACACTACACCACACAGACCACAATCACTCCACATTACACCACACAGACCACGATCACTCCACACTACACCACACAGACCACGATCACTCCACACTACACCACACAGACCACAATCACTCCACACTACACCACACAGACCACACTCAGTCCACACTACACCACACAGACCACAATCACTCCACATTACACCACACAGACCACGATCACTCCACATTACACCACACAGACCACGATCACTCCACACTACACCACACAGACCACGATCACTCCACACGACACCACACAGACCACGCTCACTCCACACGACACCACACAGACCACGATCATTCCACACTACACCACACAGACCACGATCGCTCCACACTACACCACACAGACCACGCTCACTCCACACTACACCACACAGACAACGATCACTCCACACTACACCACACACACCACGATCACTCTACACTACACCACACAGACCACGATCACTCCACACTACACCACACAGACCACAATCACTCCACACTACACCACACAGACTACGCTCACTCCACACTACACCACACAGACCACGATCACTCCACACTACACCACACAGACCACGATCACTCCACACTACACCACACAGACCACGATCACTCCCCACGGCACCACACAGACCACGCTCACTCCACACTACACCACACAGACCACGCTCATTCCACACTACACAACACAGACCACGATCACTCCACACTACACCACACAGACCACGATCGCTCCACACGACACCACACAGACCACGATCATTCCACACTACACAACACAGACCACGATCACTCCACACTACACCACACAGACCACGTTCACTCCACACAACACCACACAGACCACGATCACTCCACACGACACCACACAGACCACAATCACTCCACACTACACCACACAGACCACGCTCAGTCCACACTACACCACACAGACCACAATCACTCCACACTACACCACACAGACCACGATCACTCCACACTACACTACACAGACCATGCTCACTCCACACTACACCACATAGACCACAATCACTCCACACTACACCACACAGACCACGCTCACTCCACACTACACCACACAGACCACGATCACTCCACACTACACCACACAGACCACGATCACTGCACACGACACCACACAGACCACGATCACTGCACACGACACCACACAGACCACGATCACTCCACACTACACCACACAGACCACGATCACTCCACACTACACCACACAGACCACGATCACTCCACTCTACACCACACAGACCACGATCGCTCCACACGACACCACACAGACCACGATCACTCCACACTACACCACACAGACCACGATCACTCCACACTACACCACACAGACCACGATCATTCCACACTACACAACACAGACCACGATCACTCCACACTACACCACACAGACCACTATCACTCCACAGGACACCACACAGACCACGATCATTCCACACTACACCACACAGATCACGATCACTCCACACTACACCACACAGACCACGATCACTCCACACTACACCACACAGACCACGATCACTCCACACGACACCACACAGACCATGATCACTCCACACTACACCACACAGACCATGCTCATTCCACACTACACCACACAGACCACGATCACTCCACACGACACCACACAGACCACGCTCACTCCACACTACACCACACAGACCACGCTCACTCCACACTATACCACACAGACCACGATCACTCCACACGACACCACACAGACCACGATCACTACACACTACACCACACAGACCACAATCACTCCACACTACACCACACAAACCACGCTCACTCCATACTAAACCACACAGACCACGATCACTCCACACGACACCACACAGACCACGATCACTACACACTACACCACACAGACCACAATCACTCCACACTACACCACACAAACCACGCTCACTCCATACTAAACCACACAGACCACGATCACTCCACACGACACCACACAGACCACGATCACTCCACACTACACCACACAGACCACGATCACTCCACACTACACCACACAGACCACGATCTCTCCACACGACACCACACAGACCACGATCATTCCACACTACACCACACAGACCAAGCTCACTCCACACTACACCACACAGACCACGATCACTCCACACTACACCACACAGACCACGATCACTCCACACGACACCACACAGACCACGATCACTCCACACTACACCACACAGACCACGCTCACTCCACACTACACCACACAGACCACGATCACTCCACACTACACCACACAGACCACGTTCACTCCACACTACACCACACAGACCACGATCACTCCACACGACACCACACAGACCACAAACACTCCACACTACACCACACAGACCACGCTCAGTCCACACTACACCACACAGACCACAATCACTCCACATTACACCACACAGACCACGATCACTCCACACTACACTACACAGACCACGATTACTCCACACTACACCACACAGACCACAATCACTCCACACTACACCACACAGACCACGCTCATTCCACACTACACAACACAGACCACGATCACTCCACACTACACCACACAGACCACGATCGCTCCACACGACACCACACAGACCACGATCATTCCACACTACACAACACAGACCACGATTACTCCACACTACACCACACAGACCACGTTCACTCCACAAACACCACACAGACCACGATCACTCCACACGACACCACACAGACCACAATCACTCCACACTACACCACACAGACCACGCTCAGTCCACACTACACCACACAGACCACAATCACTCCACACTACACCACACAGACCACGATCACTCCACACTACACTACACAGACCATGCTCACTCCACACTACACCACATAGACCACAATCACTCCACACTACACCACACAGACCACGCTCACTCCACACTACACCACACAGACCACGATCACTCCACACTACACCACACAGACCACGATCACTGCACACGACACCACACAGACCACGATCACTGCACACGACACCACACAGACCACGATCACTCCACACTACACCACACAGACCACGATCACTCCACACTACACCACACAGACCACGATCACTCCACTCTACACCACACAGACCACGATCGCTCCACACGACACCACACAGACCACGATCACTCCACACTACACCACACAGACCACGATCACTCCACACTACACCACACAGACCACGATCATTCCACACTACACAACACAGACCACGATCACTCCACACTACACCACACAGACCACTATCACTCCACAGGACACCACACAGACCACGATCATTCCACACTACACCACACAGATCACGATCACTCCACACTACACCACACAGACCACGATCACTCCACACTACACCACACAGACCACGATCACTCCACACGACACCACACAGACCATGATCACTCCACACTACACCACACAGACCATGCTCATTCCACACTACACCACACAGACCACGATCACTCCACACGACACCACACAGACCACGCTCACTCCACACTACACCACACAGACCACGCTCACTCCACACTATACCACACAGACCACGATCACTCCACACGACACCACACAGACCACGATCACTACACACTACACCACACAGACCACAATCACTCCACACTACACCACACAAACCACGCTCACTCCATACTAAACCACACAGACCACGATCACTCCACACGACACCACACAGACCACGATCACTCCACACTACACCACACAGACCACGATCACTCCACACTACACCACACAGACCACGATCTCTCCACACGACACCACACAGACCACGATCATTCCACACTACACCACACAGACCAAGCTCACTCCACACTACACCACACAGACCACGATCACTCCACACTACACCACACAGACCACGATCACTCCACACGACACCACACAGACCACGATCACTCCACACTACACCACACAGACCACGCTCACTCCACACTACACCACACAGACCACGATCACTCCACACTACACCACACAGACCACGTTCACTCCACACTACACCACACAGACCACGATCACTCCACACGACACCACACAGACCACAAACACTCCACACTACACCACACAGACCACGCTCAGTCCACACTACACCACACAGACCACAATCACTCCACATTACACCACACAGACCACGATCACTCCACACTACACTACACAGACCACGATTACTCCACACTACACCACACAGACCACAATCACTCCACACTACACCACACAGACCACACTCAGTCCACACTACACAACACAGACCACGATTACTCCACACTACACCACACAGACCACGTTCACTCCACACAACACCACACAGACCACGATCACTCCACACGACACCACACAGACCACAATCACTCCACACTACACCACACAGACCACGCTCAGTCCACACTACACCACACAGACCACAATCACTCCACACTACACCACACAGACCACGATCACTCCACACTACACTACACAGACCATGCTCACTCCACACTACACCACATAGACCACAATCACTCCACACTACACCACACAGACCACGCTCACTCCACACTACACCACACAGACCACGATCACTCCACACTACACCACACAGACCACGATCACTGCACACGACACCACACAGACCACGATCACTGCACACGACACCACACAGACCACGATCACTCCACACTACACCACACAGACCACGATCACTCCACACTACACCACACAGACCACGATCACTCCACTCTACACCACACAGACCACGATCGCTCCACACGACACCACACAGACCACGATCACTCCACACTACACCACACAGACCACGATCACTCCACACTACACCACACAGACCACGATCATTCCACACTACACAACACAGACCACGATCACTCCACACTACACCACACAGACCACTATCACTCCACAGGACACCACACAGACCACGATCATTCCACACTACACCACACAGATCAAGATCACTCCACACTACACCACACAGACCACGATCACTCCACACTACACCACACAGACCACGATCACTCCACACGACACCACACAGACCATGATCACTCCACACTACACCACACAGACCATGCTCATTCCACACTACACCACACAGACCACGATCACTCCACACGACACCACACAGACCACGCTCACTCCACACTACACCACACAGACCACGCTCACTCCACACTATACCACACAGACCACGATCACTCCACACGACACCACACAGACCACGATCACTACACACTACACCACACAGACCACAATCACTCCACACTACACCACACAAACCACGCTCACTCCATACTAAACCACACAGACCACGATCACTCCACACGACACCACACAGACCACGATCACTCCACACTACACCACACAGACCACGATCACTCCACACTACACCACACAGACCACGATCTCTCCACACGACACCACACAGACCACGATCATTCCACACTACACCACACAGACCAAGCTCACTCCACACTACACCACACAGACCACGATCACTCCACACTACACCACACAGACCACGATCACTCCACACTACACCACACAGACAACGATCACTCCACACTACACCACACACACCACGATCACTCTACACTACACCACACAGACCACGATCACTCCACACTACACCACACAGACCACAATCACTCCACACTACACCACACAGACCACGCTCATTCCACACTACACCACACAGACCACGCTCACTCCACCCTACACCACACAGACCACGATCACTCCACACGACACCACACAGACCACGCTCCACCACACAGACCACGATCATTCCACACTACACAACACAGACCACGATCACTCCAAACTACACTACACAGACCACGATCGCTCCGCACGACACCACACAGACCACGATCGCTCCACACTACACCACACAGACCACGATCACTCCACACTACACCACACAGACCACGATCATTCCACACTACACAACACAGACCACGATCACTCCACACTACACCACACAGACCACGTTCACTCCACACTACACCACACAGACCACGATCACTCCACACTATTCCACACTATACCACACAGACCACGATCACTCCACACGACACCACACAGACCACGCTCACTCCACACGACACCACACAGACCACGATCATTCCACACTACACCACACAGACCAAGCTCACTCCACACTACACCACACAGACCACGATCACTCCACACTACACCACACAGACCACGATCACTCCACACTACACCACACAGACAACGATCACTCCACACTACACCACACACACCACGATCACTCTACACTACACCACACAGACCACGATCACTCCACACTACACCACACAGACCACAATCACTCCACACTACACCACACAGACCACGCTCATTCCACACTACACCACACAGACCACGCTCACTCCACCCTACACCACACAGACCACGATCACTCCACACGACACCACACAGACCACGCTCCACCACACAGACCACGATCATTCCACACTACACAACACAGACCACGATCACTCCAAACTACACTACACAGACCACGATCGCTCCGCACGACACCACACAGACCACGATCGCTCCACACTACACCACACAGACCACGATCACTCCACACTACACCACACAGACCACGATCATTCCACACTACACAACACAGACCACGATCACTCCACACTACACCACACAGACCACGTTCACTCCACACTACACCACACAGACCACGATCACTCCACACTATTCCACACTATACCACACAGACCACGATCACTCCACACGACACCACACAGACCACGCTCACTCCACACTACACCACACAGACCACGATCACTCCACACTACACCACACAGACCACGATCACTCCACACTATACCACACAGACCACGATCACTCCACACGACACCACACAGACCACGATCATTCCACACTACACAACACAGACAACGATCACTCCACACTACACCACACAGACCACGATCACTCCACACGACACCACACCACACAAACCACGATCACTCCACACCACACCACACAGACCACGATCACTCCACACTACACCACACAGACCACGATCATTCCACACTACACAACACAGACCACGATCACTCCACACTACACCACACAGACCACGATCACTCCACATGACACCACACAGACCACGATCACTCCACACGACACCACACAGACCACGATCACTCCACACTACACCACACAGACCACGATCACTCCACACGACACCACACAGACCACGATCACTCCACACGACACCACACAGACCACGATCACTACACACTACACCACACAGACCACAATCACTCCACACTACACCACACAAACCACGCTCACTCCATACTAAACCACACAGACCACGATCACTCCACACGACACCACACAGACCACGATCACTCCACACTACACCACACAGACCACGATCACTCCACACTACACCACACAGACCACGATCACTCCACACGACACCACACAGACCACGATAATTCCACACGACACCACACAGACCACGATCACTTCACACTACACCACACAGACCACTATCACTCCACAGGACACCACACAGACCACGATCATTCCACACTACACCACACAGATCACGATCACTCCACACTACACCACACAGACCACGATCACTCCACACTACACCACACAGACCACGATCACTCCACACGACACCACACAGACCACGATCACTCCACACTACAACACACAGACCATGCTCATTCCACACTACACCACACAGACCACGATCACTCCACACGACACCACACAGACCACGCTCACTCCACACTACACCACACAGACCACGCTCACTCCACACTATACCACACAGACCACGATCACTCCACACGACACCACACAGACCACGCTCACTCCACACTACACCACACAGACCACGCTCACTCCACACTATACCACACAGACCACGATCACTCCACACGACACCACACAGACCACGCTCACTCCACACTACACCACACAGACCACGATCACTCCACACTACACCACACAGGCCACGCTCACTCCACACTACACCACACAGACCACGATCACTCCACACGACACCACACAGACCACGCTCACTCCACACTACACCACACAGACCACGCTCACTCCACACTACACCACACAGACCACGCTCACTCCACACTACACCACACAGACCACGCTCACTCCACACTACACCACACAGACCACGCTCACTCCACACTACACCACACAGACCACGCTCACTCCACACTACACCACACAGACCACGATCACTCCCCACGGCACCACACAGACCACGATCACTCCACACTATACCACACAGACCACGCTCACTCCACACTACACCACACAGACCACGATCACTCCACACTACACCACACACACCACGATCACTCTACACTACACCACACAGACCATGTTCACTCCACACTACACCACACAAACCACGATCACTCCACACTACACCACACAGACCACGCTCACTCCACACTACACCACACAGACCACGTTCACTCCACACTACACCAAGACCATGGCTCACGTGGGAGATTTTGTCGGCGAGTCCACTGGCGGGCGCCTGCGAGCGGTGGAGGAGGTGCTGGATGAGCAGCCGGCAGCTCTCGCTCTTCCCCGAGCCGCTCTCCCCACTACAACAAGCACAGAGGAGGTCCCCCACCCCTGGAGCCTTTAAACGGTCGGTGGAGGTGAGTGTGGAAACTACCCGGTCTGTCACCACGGTCGTGCCCTCTAATGGAACATCTGCGCCGATTAGAAACATTTAGGCTAGCCTTCCTACGTCCCATCCTGGGCTTAACCAGGCTGGATTGTGCGAGGAGCTCACAAATCCATGAAAAATCTGGACGCAGTCCCATCAGTGAGCTCCTCCAGCAGGCAAGGCTGCGTTGGCTGGGTCATGTAGCCTGCATGCGGGGGTTAAACGGGATTGAAACGGGCTGGACTGATGAGATACGGGAGAATGGGGAACTGAGTGGACTTGCCAATGACTGGTATCAGCAGTGTCAAGATCGCCCTTTATAGAGGAGGCTCATGAAGGACACTACTGGGCAGCTGGAGGCAGTCGCCCTCCAACAACAACAGAGGGCAGGGGAGTGACGCTCACGACAACAAGCAGTGCCGGGCAGATAAAAATACAGCAAGTTGGCACATTAGGGGGCACAGGTGGTGTATCTACCAGTCACCTGAGTCAGTCAACCCATGGCACCTGCTGGGTCTGTTCCATGACCTCCTGTCGGTGAGCCTTCAACACTTCACGTGGCCTCAAAGTGCACCTGGCTTGGCACAGGCGCCGTGGTGACATCACCATCACTTAGTGGCGAATAGCAGGTATTGGTGTGTGTGCGTGTGTGAGCATGTGTGTGCGTGTACACGTGTGTGTGCGTGTGTGTGCATGTGTACATGTATACATGTGCACGTGTGTACATGTGTGTGCTTGTACACGTGTGTTTACGTGTGTGTGCATGTGTGTACATGTGTACGTGTGTGTACATGTGTCTTTACACCTGTGTGTGCGTGCGTGGGCATGAGTGTGTATGCGAGTGCGTACATACTTGTTGTCTGCGTGCATGTGTGTGTGTATGTGTGTGCGTGTATACGTTTGGGCCGTCCATTAATGACGTCACGCGATTTTGGACGATTTTTGACCCCCCCCCCTCTCTCATCACACGGCGTCACAAAAAGTCAGACCCCCCCTCAAATGACGTCACAAAGCTCTGCCCCCCCCCCCCAAACATAAAACATGCTTCAAATCGCTTTAAACTATTGTCATTGTAGTGCATAATGTGGCGCTGCACTCTGATGTTGTAGGAGAAAACATTTATTAAAAAGTCTATTTAATTAAGTAGAACGTGTTGTCTATTTATTTAAAGTTGCGCATTTTGATGTGACGTCACATTTCTCAACCCCCCCCCCCCCTTGTCACACATCGTTACAAATGTCTGCCCCCCCCCCCCCCCTAGGTGCATGACATCATTTATGGACGGCCCCTTTATGTGCATACGTGCGTACGTGTGCGTGCATGTGTGTACATACTTGCTGTCTGCGTGCGTGTGTACGTGTGTGCGTGTATACGTGTTTATGTGCGTACGTGCGTACGTGTGCGTGCGTCAGCGAAGCGTGTATACATGTGCGTGAGCTAAGCGTGTGTGCGTGCGTGAAGCGTGTGTATGTGTGCGTGCGTGAAGCGTGTGTACGTGTGCGTGCGTGAGCGTGCGTGTGTGCATGCGTACGTGAGTGCGTGTGTACGTGCATGTGTACGTGCGTGCGTGCGTGCCCACCTGAGCATGAAGCCCTGCGAGCGTCGCTCCCGGCGCAGGGCGTGGTATGCTCGCTCGGCGACAGCGAACACGTGCGGGGGCAGCGTCGCCCACAGCTTGCCAGAGTGGCTCAGGTAGAGCTGGGAGACCTGGTGGGCGCACGGACCGGGGGAGGGGCGCGGGGAGGGGGAAGAGGTGGGGAGGAGGGCATGGGGGGTTGGGGGTGAGACCCACGGGGGTGTGCAGGTGAAAAAAAATAAACGAAACTATTATAATTGTATTTTAACGACCTTTTGCCAGGATCAAAATGATGAAAATAATAAAAAAGAGTTTGACCCTTTCTGGCAATTAATTCATCAAGCATCAAATCTGCATTAACCACACACACTTAGTACATATTTAGTATGTGTAGCTAATGCAGACTTGATGGCTCGCATAAGTTATCTTTTTATTGCCAGAAAGGGTAAAATATAATGTATTATTTGCAGGGGCGGTTTCTTCATTAGGGCGATTGGGCGACGCACCACCAAAGTGTGAAAGGGACTTTTTCAATCACATTCACAATCTCATTCAACCATAGAGTTACGCTAGCCGTCACTGTGCCTTTGGATATAGTCCAATCAGCGCATGTCACGTTCTGTGGAGTACCGCCTCTTTTTGGGCGATTTCACTCTGGCTGAGAATCGCCCAGAGTGTTCCCATAGACTTACATTCAAAGATGTTTTTTTTTTCGAACTGCAGGCACTGCAATGCATTCTCTATGGGTTCCGGGAGGGCTCGCACTAACGTGCTTACGTCATCATACGTATCCTTAACTTGTGCAGCGATTGGTGGGAACAAACATCACTGTCGGACGGAAGCCTTGTATGTCCAAAACTGTTACTTTTCAGGAAACGAAAGAAAACCTGTTTTTTCCCCAAAATAATTTCCAAGCTCTTTTAATGCTTATCATTGGTTAAATATTTGTAAAACACATTGACAGATGTAAAGGGTGACCTATAGCATTAATTTTTGAAAAAATATGGAGATATAAAATATGGATTCTGCCTGATACATTGTTGCTGTCGGGATGGAAACCTTGTATCTCCATATTTATATTATAATAAATCATTTATTTTATAACTAAAATAATTGTATTTATTTTGTCAGGTCTGCGACACAATCTTGGTCCACACCAAAGAAAGGTTCTCCTTTACCGACCACCTTGTAAGTGCCACGCTGCTACAAGGAGAGATGTTTCAACAGCATGGCCATACATTCCCTGTTGAGGCTCTGAACATCACTGTCAGGGCATACCCTATGTTAAATAAGGCGAAGCTGAAGACTGAACTGTTTCTCATTTATGAGAGTCCAGAATTCAAGGACTGCTGTGGTGCACTGGCGCTGTACCAGGTTTTGCTGAAGTACAACCTCCAGGATACTTTTTCAGAGACTGTTGCTCTGTTGAACATCCTCATAACCACTCCCATGACAACTGCTGAAGCTGAGAGGTGTTTCTCAACCTTAAAGAGAATCAAGACATTCCTGAGAAATGTAATGGGACAGGAACGTCTGAATGCACTGGCTATGCTTTCCATGGAGAGGGAACTAGTCAGGAACATGCCTGCTTTCAATGAGAGAGTAATTGGTCACTTTGCTACTTTGAAAGAGAGAAGAGCAAAATTTCAGTATAAGTAAGCAGTGTATTAAGCGAGTAATGTGCTGTAAGCAGTGTAATAATAGTGAGTATAGAAACAAACAAGGAGATGTATTGTAAGAGTCACTTTATTTTTCATTAATATTAAAGTAGTGAAGTTGCCTTTACATGCTTAAGCTGTTAATTTATCCATTGCATGGGTGGACCTTATCCTTATCAATCATCCAAACATTTGCCCCCCCTGAGAGATTTTGCAGGAGCCGGCACTGATTATTTGTCATAATTAAGAAGCGACCTGGCTATTACAAATTATAGCTCAACGAAGTGGCTTATCATCATCACGTGGAAACATATAGCAGCCAAATACTCGAAATGTGTGCCATTGATTCGAAACATGGAGGGAAAAACCAGAGGACCTGGAGACAAATCCGCGCGACCAAGGGGAGAGAGACACGCAAACTCAAAATATACAGCAGGAGTCAGGGTCGGGATCGAACCCACGACCTCCTGTACATCAGGCGAGAGAGTTAACATCTCATAACCACAGTGAAGGGGATTGGGGGGCAAGATGAGATACGGACTGGGAGTTGTGCGCTGTGGATGACGTTGATGGTGGTAGTGATGGTGGTGATTGGTGGTGATGGTGGTGATTGGTGGCGATGGTGGTGCTGGTAATGGTGGTGCTGGTGATAGTGCTGGTGAAAGTGGTGGTGATAGTGATGATGGCAAAGGTGGTGGTGATGGAGGTGGTGGTGATGGTGAAGGTGGTGGTGATGGTGAAGGTGGTGGTGATGGTGGTAGTGATGGTGATGGTGATAGTGGTGGTGAAGGTGGTGGTGGTGGTGATGGAGGTGGTGGTGATGGAGGTGGTGATGATGGCAAAGGTGGTGGTGATGGTGAAGGTGGTGGTGATGGTGGTAGTGGTCGTAATGGTGATAGTGATGGTGGTGAAGGTGGTGGTGGTGGTGATGGAGGTCGTGGTGATGGTGAATGTGGTGGTGGCAGTAATGGAGGTGGTGGTGATGGTGATGGTGGCGGTAATGGAGGTGTCGTGATGGTGAAGGTGGAGGCACGCACCATCTTGGAGTAGATGGACATCTCCCGGAAGGGGTTGAGCACCAGCAGGATGTCTCCGATGTATGTCTGGGAATGGCGCAAAGCAACATTGTCAAGCAGGCACGGGGTCATCACGGGGGAGGTCACGGGGGAGGTCACGGGGGAGGTCGTGGGGCCATCACAGGGGAGGTCGCGGGGTCGTCATGGGGGAGGTCATGGGGCCGTCACGGGGGAGGTCACGGGGTCATCACGGGGGAGGTCACGGGGTCATCACGGGAGAGGTCGCGGGGTCGTCACGGGGGAGGTCACGGGGTCGTCACGGGGGAAGTCATGGGGCCGTCATGGGGGAGGTCATGGGGCCGTCATGGGGGAGGTCACGGGGTCATCACAGGGGAGGTCACGGGGTCATCACGGGGGAGGTCACGGGGTCATCAAGGGGGAGGTCGCGGGGCCGGCATGGGAGAGGTCGCGGGGCCATCATGAGAGAGGTTATGGGGTTGTCACATGGGAGGTCATAGGGCCGTCACAGGGGAGGTTTTGGGGTTGTCACGGGGGAGGTCGCGGGGTCGTCACGGGGGAGGTCGGCATACTAACTAACAGCACTTACCCAAACAGTCTTTTAAGGATATACAGGAGATATTTGTCATTGTACATGTGTGTGTGTACGGGAGTGGTAGAGCAGTGGTTTGCGCACTCAGCTACCATCGCAGCAACCCAGGCGAGGTTTCTGCTCATTGCGAGCATCGGTGGCAAATATCTGATCCGTTCCTGGGCCTCCCCTAGGTCGACTCAGCATTAATTGAGTACCGGAGGGAGTGGGTGACCAGCACCACGCCTGACTCAGCCTCTCACTGACACACATGTAGTGACATAGAATTGGTCACGTAGCAGCATAGCACTGGCTGCTGGAAGGGAAGGGGACCTGTTGCTTACAGCAGCCCTGACTGACAGCAGGCCACGTGATAGAGCAGAGAGGGATCTAGGGGAAACGTCACGGAAGGGGCACGTCGAGAACCCGCGAGTAGGTTCCAGAAGGGGGCGTGGCCGGGGGCGGAGCCAGGCCACGTGACAGTATAAGAGGGGCCCAGGGAGGGGACCTCGGTGCTGTCGTTTGGAGTGGGATCCACGTCGTGCTGCTGGAGTCTTCACTGTCGTCCCCGTCTTCACCATCTTGGCGTTGCCAGTCAGGCAGTCTACCAGCTGTCCTGACTGGGAACCGTAGTTGCTAAGTGTTGCTGTCAGGGCATGTTAATAAACAGAGTGCCTCCTACTCTTAGTGTCTCTGAGTCAGTCACTACACGCACACTAACACTCACCCGCTCACTTACACATTCACTCAATCTCCCACTCATACAATCACCCAGACACTCACACACTCTCTCCCCCGCTCTCCCTCTGGCTGCTGACTCACGTAGAGCTGCTGCCGCTGGAATCTCTTCTCCAGCTCGTATAGGAGGCTCCTCTCCGTGAGCTCCTCCAGCGTCGCCACGTCGTCGCTGGGGGACGGGGGCGTCAGACGCACCTACACACACACGCACATCACACACGCATCTGTCACACACGCGTCACACATGCGTAACATACACACGTCGGTCACACAATCGCGTCGGTCACATACGCGTCACACACGTGTCACACACATACCACACACGCATCATGCACGCGTTGGTCACACACACGTGACACACACACGACACACACATGTCACACACACGTCAATCATACACCGGTCACACACGCGTCAGTCACAAACGCGTTACACACGTGTCACACACCTGTCACACACACGTCGGTCACACAGGCATCGGCCACATGCGCCGGTCACACACGTGGCCCACACGTGTAAGTCACACGTGTTGCAAACATGTCACACGCATGTCACAAACGTGCATCACGCGAGAAATCGATTTCCCCCCCCCCACCACCCCCCTGCCCCCCACTGGCTGCCCCCTAACTGAACTCGAGGGGGCAGCTGCACGAAGCCCCCCCACCCCACCCCCACCCTCCAGATTTGTGTCCCCGCAGCACGCGGGGCCTGCCAGGTTCCCCTCCTCCCATCCTCCACGCCCGTCACCGCTAAAGAGCGCCCCCTCATTCCTGGCCCTGCTGCTGCTGCGGGATCAGCTGATTGGCTATCACAGCTTCATCTACAGCTGGGATGCTGAGTCACGCCCCCCCCCCCACACACAGAGAGCTGTGTGTCTATGTTGTGTGTCTCTCTCTGCTTGTGTGTCTGTCTGTGTGTCTCCGTGTCTGTGGTTTGTCTCTCTCTCAAATGTAGTTCTACCTGATAACGACTGCTTGTGTTGCAATCGAAACGGCGTATTCTATTATTGAATGTATTTTCTTTCTACGTCACTTTACTGAAAGAACCAAAGAGTCAAAATAAACAATTTATATTTTACAAGTTCAGGTCCACTGAGCTATAGAGCTCAACGAAGTGGCTCATCATCATCACTTGAACATTGAAAGCAGCCAAATATTCTAAACGCGTGACGTTGATGTGGAGGGAAAACCGGGAGAACCCGGAGACGAATCCACGAGACCACAGGGAGAGAGACACACGCAAACTCCAAATATACAGCAGGCGTCAGGGTCGGGATCGAGCCCACGACCTCCTGTATACCAGGCGAAGGAGTTAACATCTCGCTTGGGGAGCTCGCCTGTCTCAGGGTGAAGTTTCCGTTGCAGGTGGCTGCCTCTCCGCCCTCTCCGGCCTCCTCCGGCGCCGTCGTCGCCGCCGTCACCACCGTCGCCGGCTCGGAGCGCCCTGGGCCCTCACCGAACATGGCCCGGCGCTCCCTCCAGGCGTCACGCCGGCTCGGGGAGGGCCCCCACGGGTCCCTGCGAGGCACGGGGAGCACCGGAGCGGTGAGCACCGGCACGACAAGCTCTCACTCAAATATTACAGGCGACCACATGTGATGATTCAGGCAATAAATCTTCTTCAGGGTGAAGAGAAATAAGAGCGCAGGACATGGCCGGGGCCTGTACCACAGCATGCGAACCACTATGCCACTGCTCCCCACAGACACACACATATATACACACACACACAGACACACACAGATACACACACACATAGACCCACAAAGACAAAGATCCCCCGTGTAGCCTTAACAGACTGTCGTGGCAAGTGCTGTTAGCGAATAGCACCTATAATGGCCGGAACGGTACACGAGGGGGTCGGTGGCCAGCACCACGCCTCGCCACCTTTGTCTCCCCAGTGGCGATGTTTACACACCATACCAGGTACTCATTTGAGGCTGAATCGACCTAGGGCAGGCCCACGACCAGGATTAAATACTCGTTAATGGATATCGGATATCGAACCCGGATCACCGGGTTCGTAGTGCAGCGCAATAACCGCTACACTACCGTACCCCACAAAGACAAAGAAACGCACTGACACACGAAGACACACACCGACACGCACACAAAGGAACAGGGAAGAGGAGGAGTGGGGGAGGAGGAAGGGAGGGAGAGGAGGGGGGAGAAGTCGCTTGACCCTGGGCAACTCGATGGCTGCGTGGGACCGTGAGGGTAATGCTCTCACTCACTCACTCTCGCTCATCATTTAAAATCATGGCCGCGGGGACCCTTGGCTACACAGATGTGCGTGCATGTGTGCGTGTGTATGTGTGCGTGTGCGTGTGTATGTGTGCGTCAATGTGTGTAGTATTGGTATGTGGGGAGCGGTAGTGTAGTGGTTAGCGCGTTGCGCTATGAATTTGGCGACCCGAGTTCTATTCCCGCTCACGGCCAACACCATTGACGATTATTTGGCCTCTCTTAGGTCGACTCAGCCTCAAATGAGTACCTGGTGCAGTGTTTAAACATCGCTACTGGGGAGACAAAGGCGGTCGGGCGTGGTATTGGCAACCCACCCCCTCGTGTACCATGTCGGCCTTCATGGGTGCTCGCTAACAGCACTTCCCCCAAAAGTCTGTTAAGGCTATACAGGGGATCTTTGTCTTTGTTCGTGTGTCTGCTTGGCTGGATGAAGGGTGCTACACGGCATGGTACAGGGTAGAGAAGAGATGGAACTGATGCGGTACAGGACGATGTGGAGCTGAGTGGACTTGTCCATGACTCCTACGGGCAGTGTGAAGATCGGCCTCTGTGTAGGGGATTCAATAACAGTGGAGGGCAGAGGAGCGACGCTCCCAACAATGAGCAGAGCACCAAGAGATAAATCTCAGCAAGTTGGCACAGTGGGGGGAAATATTTGGTGCATCTTCCAGTGGTCTCAATCAACCCCTGGCACCTGTATATGTCCCATGACCTCCTGCCAGCGAGCCTTCGACACTTCACGTGGCCTCAAGGTGCACCTAGCCTGACACAAGTGACGTGGTGATGTCACCATCACTTAGTGGCATATGGCGACTGTTGTTGCAGAGCGACCAGCGGTGACTGATGCGTGAGCGAGTGGGCGGTTGGGTGCACGGTTAAGTCAGTGGGTGGTTGTGGTTGGGTGGTTGGGGCAGGTAGTTGGCTGAATTGGTGGGTGGTTGAGTGGATGGTTGCGTGAGTGGGTGGTTCGGTGAGCGAGTGGGTGGGTGGATGGTTGAGTGATTAGGTGGCTGCGCCAGGTGACTGGGTGGGCGGTTGCACAGGAGGTTGGCCGGATGTGTTGTTGTAACCAGCAGTGGTGGTAGAACACGGTACAGACGAGACTAAATAGCAGTTGTGGTTGCGCATGACCGTGGTTGCGGTTGTCGGGTCTGTGGCCGTGATGGCTCTTACCGGCGCTTCGCTGGCACGAAGTCGTCGTGTAGGATCTCTTCGTACGCCCCCTCCTGCTCCCCCCCCTCCTGCTCCTCCTCCCCCACCCCTGTGCCACCCACCGCGGCCCCCCGTGGCCGCCCCCCCCTCTCCTGCCACTCCTCCTGGCCTTGCACCAGCATCTCACGGACGAAGTCCGACGACGCCACCTCTTGAAAGCGACACGGCGAACAAACAAACGAACGAACAAACAACAACAGCCGTCAACCGTCGTCAACCGCTATTGACAGATCGCTTGCCCCGCAATGAGGGAGGGCGGCTCCATTGACTCATTGACCCCTGGATTCACTAACCCCTGACTCACTGACCCCCGGACCCACTGACCCCTGACTCACTGCCCCTGGACCCACTGACCCCTGACTCAAGGACTCCTGGACCCACTGAACCCTGGCTCACTGACCGGCTGGCTGATTTTGGTTGCAGTTGAGAGCTGTGGGGTCGGCTCCGTGCCTCAGCAGTAACCGCACCACCCTGGCCTACACAGATACACACACGCAGATGCACACAAAGATACACACACACATACAGATACACACACAGATACACACACAAATACACAGATACAAACACACACAGATACAGAAAATACAAAGAACCCCCATATAGCCTGTAACAGACTGTAGGGGCAAGTGCTGTTAGCGAGCACCTATGAAGGCTGGCAGGGCACACGAGGGGTTAGGTGGCCAACACCACGCCCGGCCGTCTTTGTCTCCCTTTTTGCGATGTTTACACATCGCACCAGGTACTCATTTGAGGCTGAGTCAACCTAGCGGAGGTACAGGACCGGTTCAAATAATCGTCACTGGTGTTGGCCGTGAGCGGAAATCGAACCCGGGATGCCAGGTTCATAGCACAGCGTGTTAACCGCTACTCACACACTAATACACAAACACACAGATACACAACAACAACCGACATTCACCACTAAGTGGCGGTGACATCACCACGGCGCTTGTGCCAGGCTATGTGCACGTTGAGGCTAAGTGAAGTGTCGAACGCCCCCTAGCAGTAGGTCACGGGGCAGACCCAGGTGCCACGGGTTGACTGACTGAGATGACTGGCTGATGCAACACCTGTACCCCCTACTGTGCCAACTTGCTGTGCTTTATCCACCCGGCGCTCCGCTCGTTGTTGTGAGCGTCGCTCCTCCGCTCTCCATTGTTGTTGGAGGGCGACTGCCTCCAACTGCCCAGTAGCTTCCTTCACGAGCTTCCTCCACAGAGGCCAATCTTGACACCGCTGGTACCAGTCATCGGCAAGTCCACTCATCTCCACATCTTCCTGTACCACATCACTCCAATTCTTTTCTAGCCTGTGCCATGCCTGTTTAGCCCCCTCTATTTCGGCCAAAAAAATGTGTTTAGGCATGCGGTGGCTGGGCATGCGGGCTACATGACCCAGCAAACATAGCCTTGCCTGCCGGAATAGCTCACCGATGGGACTTTTTCCAGATCTCTCATGGATTTGTGAGCTCCTCACACAATATAGCCTGGTTAAACCCAGAATAGATCGTAGGCAGACCAGCCTAAATGTTTCTATCCGGCAAAGATGTTCCATTAGGGGGGTCCACGTTTCGCAAGCGTAGAGAAGGGAGGGCATGACTGTGGCCGAGAAGATCTGAAGCTTCGTGTGGAGCCACAGACCAGGTAGCTTAGGCAACCGATAAAAATATAATGCCGCTCGACTGATTCAGAGACCTCTGCTGTCAAACCGGAGCCACTCATGAGCAGACTGCCCAGGTATGGGAAGCTCTCCACTCTCTTCACAACTGCCCTATCACTAGTTGTGGGGGTGGAGTTTCTGATGGTATAAAATAGCCAGGCAGGTGCTTAGTTTTGGTGGGGCAGATGGTAAGGCCCCACCTCTTAGTGGCATGCTCCAGATTCAGCAGCAGCGCCTCCAACTCCTCCTCTGAATGAGCAGCAATTACCATTTCATCGGCATACGTAACATGGTTGAGCAATAGGGAGCCACCCTTGACCACACCCGGGCATTGATCAACCCCCCACTGTATCTGTACCAGATGGAAATTCCTCCGTTACAGCCATTGAAGGCTTCACGAACTACATGGTCGAAATAGATGTTAAATAATGTGGGAGCCAGAGGACATACCTGTCGCACCCCAAGGTGAACAGGGAATGGCTCTGACTCAAGGCCACGTAGTTTTATCCAGGCCTGCTCACCATCATAAAAGTCCTTAATGATCGTGAGCAGAGAGTCAGGGACTCCAAAAGCACGAAGAACAATCCAGAGTCCAGGTCTATTGATGGTATCATAGGCTTTGACCAGGTCAATAAAGTAGAGATGTAGGTCTTGTTGGAATTCCCTACACCTCTGCTGTAACAGATGGACAGAACATATGGCATCTGTGCAGGACCACCCTTTCCTGAAACCACATTGGGGCTCCGCAAAC
This sequence comes from Lethenteron reissneri, assembly GCF_015708825.2. NCBI lineage: Eukaryota > Metazoa > Chordata > Hyperoartia > Petromyzontiformes > Petromyzontidae > Lethenteron > Lethenteron reissneri. The sequence continues at coordinate 11,276,632 of NC_083836.1, read as the reverse complement.
CTCTCCTCAGCGTGCCTGGCAAGGCGATGTTGAATAATCCTTGCCAGGACCTTTCCCGGCACACTGAGGAGTGAGATGCCCCTGTAGTTGTTACAGTCTTTGTGGTCCCCCTTCTTAAAGAGGGGGACCACCAGGGCATCCTTCCAATCCTGCGGAACCCATCCAGTGGTTCAGACTGTTATTATGATGTCATGTAGGGCAGTCTGTTCACAAACGCCACCCTCCCTCAGCATTTCGCTTGGGAGGTCGTCTCTGCCCGGCGCTTATCCTGGTCTCAGACTTCGGATCACCCCTTGCACTTCCTCCACAGACAGCACCTCAGCCAACCAATCAGAAGGGGCGGCTACTTCTGCCAATATTTGAGGCACTGCAGCCCTAGCAGGGTCGTCCCCACCGTGCCCAATGATGTTGTCTGGGCTGAGGGAATTCCCCTCCCCCAAGACCACACAAAATGCCCTGCAAACCTGTCCCTGGGGTTCAGTAACAGGATAGATACACACATTGAGATACACACACACAGAGATTCAAACAAAGACAAATAACAAATATCCCCCGTATAGCCTTAACAGACTGTAGGGGCGAAGTACTGTTAGCGAGCACCTATCATATAGAAAGATACACACATACATATAGATTACACATACATAGAGATACACAAACATATATATATATACACACACATAGAGCTACACACACACATGGACACACACAGCGATACACACACACACACACAGAGAAACACACACAGATAGAGATGCACACACATGGACATACACACAGAGGTACACAACGAGACAGACAGACAGAGAGACAGAGACACAGAGAGACGAGGACACAGGGACACAGAGAGACATGGAGACAGACATACAGGGAGAGAAGGACACAGGGAGACAGTGAGACAAGGACACAGACAGTCAGGGAGGCAGGGAGACAGGGACACAGAGAGACAGAGACAGGGACACAGAGGGTCAGACAGGCCGGGAGACAGATAGAGAGGAAGCCAGGGAAACAGTGAGCCAGGAATACAGGAAGACAAGTACACAGACAGACAGAGAGCCAAGGGGTGTGACCTCTCACCTGTCCGTATTTGGCTGCTAAGTGCAGGGGCCCCCAGGCAGTGCTGTCCGGGCGGTCCGGGTCGGCGCCGGCCTCCAGCAGCAGCCGCACCGCCGGCACACAGCCAAACACACAGGCGGTGTGCAGCTGTGGGTGTGGGTGGGGTGGTGTGGGTGGGTGGATGGATGGATGTGGGTAGGCGAGCGCGTGAGTGAGTGTGCGCGTGGTTGTGTAGGTGAGCGGTTGTGTGGGTGGCGGGTGTGTGGTTGAGTGTGTGGGTGAGTGTGTGCGTGGTTGTATGGGTGAGTCGGTGAGTGTGAGTGGTTGTGTGAGGTGAGTATGCGTGTGGGTGAGTGTGTGCGTGGTTGCGTGGGTGTGTGGATGGGTGGGTGTGTGGATGAGTGGGCGAGTGGACGAGTGGGTGTGTGGGTAAGAGTGTGTGCGGTTGTGTGTTTGAGTGCATGCGTGGTTGTGCGGGTGAGTGTGTGCGTGGTTGTGTGGGCAAGCGGGTGTGTGGGTGAATGGGTGTGTGGGTGAGTGGGTGTATGGGTGAGTGAGTGAGTGGGTGTATGGGTGAATGGGTGAGTGGGTGAGTGGGTGTATGGGTGAGTAGGTGTGTGGGTGAGTGTGTCCATGGTTGTATGGGTGAGTCGGTGGGTGTGTGAGTGGGTGTGTGAGTGGGTGTGTGGGTGAGTGGGTGAGTGATGTGTGGGTGAGTGGGTGTGTGGGTGAGTGGGTGTGTGGGTGAGTGGGTGTGTGGGTGAGTGTGTCCATGGTTGTATGGGTGAGTCGGTGGGTGTGTGAGTGGGTGTGTGGGTGAGTGGGTGAGTGGGTGTGTGGGTGAGTGGGTGTGTGGGTGAATGGGTGTGTGGGTGAGTGGGTGAGTGGGTGTATGGGTGAGTATGCATGGTTGTATGGGTGAGTCGGTGAGTGTGTGAGTGGGTGTGTGGGTGAGTGATTGTGTGTGTGTGAGTGTGTGGGTGAGTGTGTGAGTGTGTGAGTGGGTGAGTGGGTGAGTGTGTGAGTGGGTGAGTGGGTGTGTGGGTTAGTGATTGTGTGTGTGAGTGGGTGTTTGGGAGAGTGTGTATGTGGGTGAGTGGGTGTGTGGGTGTGTGGGTGAGTGGGTGTGTGGGTGAGTGGGTGTGTGGGTGAGTGGGTGAGTAGGTGTATGGGTGAATGGGTGTGTGGGTGAGTGGGTGTATGGGTGAATGGGTGTGTGGGTAAGTGGGTGAGTGGGTGTATGGGTGTATGGGTGAGTGTGCATGGTTGTATGGGTGAGTCGGTGAGTGTGTGAGTGGGTGTGTGGGTGAGTGATTGTGAGTGTGTGAGTGGGTGAGTGGGTGTGTGGGTGAGTGATTGTGTGTGTGAGTGGGTGTGTGGGAGAGTGTGTATGTGGGTGAGTGGGTGTGTGGGTGTGTGGGTGAGCGGGTGAGTGTGTGAGTGATTGTGTGGGTGAGTGTGTGAGTGATTGTGTGGGTGAGCGGGTGTGTGGGTGTGTAGATGAGCGGGTGAGTGAACACCATCAGACAGCAACCGACACAAAATCACCACAACCTCCACCACCACCACTCCCACCACGCACCATCACCACCACCCCTCCACCTCCACAGCCTCGACAACACTTTCCCCAGGAGCACGTGTGGGCTACCCGGGGCACCTTAGTCCGCGCATGCGCTCACCGCGGTGACCCCGCGCTCGTCCTGCTGGTCCACCCTGTGTGCGCCCTCTGACACGAGGAGCCGCGCGCCCGCCAGGGTGGCGGCGTCACGGCGCCCACGAGCCTCCTCCAGCGCCAACTCTGCCAGCCCTGAGAGGGGGGCAAGGGGGCGGAGGGGGAGGGGGGGAGAGGGGTGGGGGTAGGCGGGCGGGCGGGTGCACAACCATTCTGTGTTCAAATAAATGAATGGCAACCACCATCCCAGCACCACCTCCTCCTCACCCCTCATCCTCCTCAGTCTCTGACACCGCACATTCAGATTCTCATCACGGCCACGGCTCACAGGAGCCGAGCCCTCACCGTTCGCCCGGGCGGGAGGTGGGGGCTTGGGGGGGCGGGGTGGGGTGGGGGCAGAGGGGGAGGCTGGGGGGGTCAGGCCGGGTGCTGTCTCCGCTCGCCTCCCACACCTCTCTCATCTCGACATCGCCCCGCGTGCCCACCCCACTCCCCCCACCCCATATGCCCACCCCACACCCTCACCCCACACCCCCACCCCCACACCCCCACCGCACCCCACACCCCCACCCCACTCCAAACCCCCACCACCACACCCCCACCCCTCCCCACACCCCCACCCCTCCCCACACCCCCACCCCACCCCAAACCTCCACACCCCCACCTCTCCCCACACCCCCACCCCACCACGCCCCAACAATGCCCAGCGGCCAGCGACAAACGGCACTCTCGTCCAGGTTGTAATGGGATGGGAGAGTTGTGTGGGTCTCCGTCGCTCGTCGTTGTCACAGCATTAAGGAGGGCAACGACGGTGGGAAGAGAGAAGAGGGAATGCCACGGTGGGAGTGATGTGAGAGAATAAGCAGAAAGGTAAATGTAGGGTGAGTGTGTGGGTGAGTGGGTGAGTGGGTGAGTGTGTGGGTGAGTGGGTGAGTGGGTGATAGTGTTGGTGAATGGTTGAGTGTGTGGGTGAAGGTGTTTGTGAGTGGGTGAGGGTGTGGGCGAGTGTGTCGGTGAGTGAGTGTGTGGGCGAGTGTGTCGGTGAGTGAGTGTGTGGATGAGTGCGTGGATGAGTGCGTGGATGAGTGCGTGAGTGGGTGAGTGTGTGGGTGAGTGAGTGGGTGAGTGTGTGGGTGAGTGAGTGGGTGAGTGAGTGGGTGAGTGAGTGGGTGAGTGAGTATGTGGGTGAGTGAGTGTGTAAGCGAGTGTGTGGGTGAGTGGGTGAGCGAGTGAGTGGGTGGGTGAGTGAGTGCGTGAGTGGGTGAATGAGTGTGTGAGTGTGTGGGTGAGTGTGTGGGTGAGTGTGTGAATGAGTGTGTGGATGAGTGAGTGTGTAAGCGAGTGTTTAGGTGAGTGGGTGAATGAGTGGGAGGGTGTGGGTGGGAAGGTGGGGCGAGGGGGTGGAGGGGAGGGGCACCCCCACCACTGTGGCTCTGCCACGCTCGCACGATGGTGTCGCTCTCGGAGCCACGTGGAGTGTGGTCGCACGCCAGTCGCCCGTCGCAGTCGGTGGCCAGGAGGTCCGCCCCAGCCTGCACATCACGAGCAGCACCAGCACCGGCAGCAGCCCGAGAATGAGCAGTAGCATAATGAACATCATCATCAGCTACAGTATCAGCATCGTCATCCTTGTGGTTGTTGTGGTGATCATTATCATCACCATCATCGTCACCATCATCACCACCATCATCGCCACCATCATCGTCGTCATCATCATCGTCATCATCGTCAACTATTGTCATCATCTCCAGTTTCATCGTCATCTTCATCGTCATCATCACCATTACGACTGTAACCACCATTACCAAAGTCGGTAAGCATCAGTGACCGTTGTGGTCGTCATCGTGGTCAAGGGGTCAGGGTCTAGGGGTCGTGGTCTAGGGGTCATGGTCTAGGGGTCGTGGTCAAGGGGTCGTGGTCAAGGGGTCGTGGTCAAGGGGTCGTGGTCAAGGGGTCGTGGTCAACGAGTCGTGGTCAAGGGGTCGTGGTCAAGGGGTCAGGGTCTTGGGGTCGTGGTCTAGGGGTCATGGTCAAGGGGTCATCGCCATAGCCACGGGGTCAGGGTCACCGCCGTGGTCCCGCCGTCGGCTCGTACGTGCAGGAGGAGGCCGACGAGGTGGGGCTGGTCCCCGGCGCCAGCCGCGTGGAGCGGCGTCCACGCGTCGCCGTCGCGCTCCTCCACGCGCGCCCCCCTCCCCAGCAGCGCTAGCGCCGCCACCTCGTTCCCGTGGCGCGCCGCCTGCGCACCGCAGAGACCAAGACCCCCACGCCGTGCAGCTAACCAGACTGCCGGGGCGAGCGCCGTGAGTAGCGGGTAGCAGAGCCTGTGAAAGCCGGCAGTGTGCTGTGCGAAGGAGTGGCCGGCGCCACGCCCGGCCGCCTTTGTCTCCCGAGCGGTCACAACAATAACGACGACCGCCATTCGCCACTAAGTGTCGGTGACATAACCACGACGCCGGTGCCAGGCTAGGTGCGTTATGAGGCCACGTGGAGGGTGGAATGCCCGCTGGTAGGAGGTCATGGGACACACCTACACATACAACAGACGAAGATCCCCTGCCGTGTAGCCTTTAACATACTGTTGGGGCAAGAGCTGTTAGCGAGCGGTGCCTATGGAGGCTGGCACGGTGACACACGAAGTGGATGGGAGGCCAGCACCACGCGCTTTGTCTCCCTAGTGGCGATGTTTACACACCGCAACCAGGTACTCGTTTGAGGCTGAGTCGACCTAGGTGAGGCCCGGGACCGGTTAAGAAAATCGTTACCGGCTTTGGCAATGAGTGGCAATCGAATTCGGGTGGCTGGATTCGTAGCGCTGTTACACGATCACTCCCCAGCACCACCGATACCAGCAGCGTCACCTCTGTGTTGTTAGTTCCACTTAGTAGGAAAACTGCTGCTGCTGCCTGCTGCTGTTGTTGTCAGAACTCGCTGCTCCCGTGCCTTTACGGGACATCTGTGAAGAAGAGCTTCATAGATCATCGGATTCCTCCTCCTGTTGACTAAATAAAGACCCTGGCTCTTATACCTGGTGCAGGAAGGAGTCTCCCACGGGACTCGTCTCATTCGGGTCCAGCCCTTGGTCCAGCAGAGCAAACACTGAGACACAGAGACAAGCATCTTCATCATCATCAGCAGAATCACATTCATGCAGCATCGTATTCATCAGCAGCAGCATCGCTTTCATCATCAGCAGCATCACTTTCATCATCAGCAGCATCGCTTTCATCATCAGCAGCATCACTTTCATCATCAGTAGCATCACATTAATCATCAGCAGCATCACATTCATCATCAGCAGCATCACATTCATCATCAGCAGCATCGCTTTCACCATCAGCAGCATCACATTCATCATCAGCAGCATCATATTAATCATCAGCAGCATCACATTCATCATCAGCAGCATCGCATTCATCATCAGCAGCATCACATTCATCATCAGCAGCATCGCATTCATCATCAGCAGCATCACATTCATCATCAGCAGCATCGCTTTCATCATCAGCAGCATTACTTTCATCATCAGCAGCATCACATTCATCATCAGCAGCATCACATTAATCATCAGCAGCATCACATTAATCATCAGCAGCATCACATTAATCAACAGCAGCATCACATTCATCAGCAGCAGCATCACATTCATCATCAGCAGCATCACATTCATCATCAGCAGCATCACATTCATCATCAGCAGCATCACATTCATCATCAGCAGCATCGCTTTCATCATCAGCAGCATTACTTTCATCATCAGCAGCATCACATTCATCATCGGCAGCATCACATTAATCATCAGCAGCTTCACATTAATCATCAGCAGCATCACATTCATCATCAGCAGCATCATATTAATCATCAGCAGCATCACATTCATCATCAGCAGCATCGCATTCATCATCAGCAGCATCACATTCATCATCAGCAGCATCGCATTCATCATCAGCAGCATCACATTCATCATCAGCAGCATCGCTTTCATCATCAGCAGCATTACTTTCATCATCAGCAGCATCACATTCATCATCAGCAGCATCACATTAATCATCAGCAGCATCACATTAATCATCAGCAGCATCACATTAATCAACAGCAGCATCACATTCATCAGCAGCAGCATCACATTCATCATCAGCAGCATCACATTCATCATCAGCAGCATCACATTCATCATCAGCAGCATCGCTTTCATCATCAGCAGCATTACTTTCATCATCAGCAGCATCACATTCATCATCAGCAGCATCACATTAATCATCAGCAGCTTCACATTAATCATCAGCAGCATCACATTCATCATCAGCAGCATCACATTCATCATCAGCAGCATCACATTCATCATCAGCAGCAACACATTCATCGACAGCAGCATCACATTCATCATCAGCAGCATCACATTCATCATCAGCAGCATGGCATTCATCATCAGCAGCATCACATTCATCATCAGCAGCATCACATTCATCATCAGCAGCATCACATTCATCATCAGCAGCATCACATTCATCATCAGCAGCAACACATTCATCGTCAGCAGCATCACATTCATCATCAGCAGCATCACATTCATCATCAGCAGCATGGCATTCATCATCAGCAGCATCACATTCATCATCAGCAGCATCGCTTTCACCATCAGCAGCTTCACATTCATCATCAGCAGCATCACATTCATCATCAGCAGAAAACACATTCATCGTCAGCAGCATCACATTCATCATCAGCAGCATCACATTCATCATCAGCAGCATGGCATTCATCATCAGCAGCATCACATTCATCATCAGCAGCATCGCTTTCACCATCAGCAGCTTCACATTCATCATCAGCAGCATCACATTAATCATCAGCAGCATCACATTAATCATCAGCAGCATCACATTAATCATCAGCAGCATCACATTAATCATCAGCAGCATCACATTAATCATCAGCAGCATCGCTTTCACCATCAGCAGCATCACATTCATCATCAGCAGCATGGCATTCATCATCAGCAGCATCACATTAATCATCAGCAGCATCACATTCATCATCAGCAGCATCGCATTCATCATCAGCAGCATCACATTCATCATCAGCAGCATCACATTCATCATCAGCAGCATCACATTCATCATCAGCAGCATCACATTAATCATCAGCAGCATCACATTCATCATCAGCAGCATCACATTCATCATCAGCAGCATCAAATTCATCATCAGCAGCAACACATTCATCATCAGCAGCATCACATTCATCATCAGCAGCATCACATTCATCATCAGCAGCATGGCATTCATCATCAGCAGCATCACATTCATCATCAGCAGCATCGCTTTCACCATCAGCAGCATCACATTAATCATCAGCAGCATCGCTTTCACCATCAGCAGCATCACATTCATCATCAGCAGCATGGCATTCATCATCAGCAGCATCACATTCATCATCAACAGCATCACATTCATCATCATCAGCATCGCATTCATCATCAGCAGCATCACATTCACCATCAGCAGCATCACATTAATCATCAGGAGCATCACATTCATCATCAGCAGCATCACATTCATCATCAGCAGCATCGCATTCATCATCAGCAGCATCACATTCATCAGCAGCAGCGACACATTCATCGTCAGCAGCATCACATTCATCATCAGCAGCATCACATTCATCATCAGCAGCATCACATTAATCATCAGCAGCATCACATTCATCATCAGCAGCATCACATTCAACATCAGCAGCAACACATTCATCATCAGCAGCATCACATTCATCATCAGCAGCATCACATTTATCATCAGCAGCATGGCATTCCTCATCAGCAGCATCACATTCATCATCAGCAGCATCACTTTCACCATCATCAGCATCACATTAATCATCAGCAGCATCGCTTTCACCATCAGCAGCTTCACATTCATCATCAGCAGCATGGCATTCATCATCAGCAGCATCACATTCATCATCAGCAGCATCGCATTCATCATCAGCAGCATCACATTCATCATCAGCAGCGACACATTCATCGTCAGCAGCATCACATTCATCATCAGCAGCATCACATTCATCATCAGCAGCATCACATTAATCATCAGCAGCATCACATTCATCATCAGCAGCATCACATTCATCATCAGCAGCAACACATTCATCATCAGCAGCATCACATTCATCATCAGCAGCATCACATTTATCATCAGCAGCATGGCATTCATCATCAGCAGCATCACATTCATCATCAGCAGCATCACTTTCACCATCATCAGCATCACATTAATCATCAGCAGCATCGCTTTCACCATCAGCAGCTTCACATTCATCATCAGCAGCATGGCATTCATCATCAGCAGCATCACATTCATCATCAGCAGCATCACATTCATTATCATCAGCATCGCATTCATCATCAGCAGCATCACATTCACCATCAGCAGCATCAAATTAATCATCAGCAGCATCACATTCATCATCAGCAGCATCACATTCATCATCAGCAGCATCACATTTATCATCAGCAGCATGGCATTCCTCATCAGCAGCATCACATTCACCATCAGCAGCATCACTTTCACCATCATCAGCATCACATTAATCATCAGCAGCATCGCTTTCACCATCAGCAGCTTCACATTCATCATCAGCAGCATGGCATTCATCATCAGCAGCATCACATTCATCATCAGCAGCATGGCATTCCTCATCAGCAGCATCACATTCATCATCAGCAGCATCACTTTCACCATCATCAGCATCACATTAATCATCAGCAGCATCGCTTTCACCATCAGCAGCTTCACATTCATCATCAGCAGCATGGCATTCATCATCAGCAGCATCACATTCATCATCAGCAGCATCGCATTCATCATCAGCAGCATCACATTCATCATCAGCAGCGACACATTCATCGTCAGCAGCATCACATTCATCATCAGCAGCATCACATTCATCATCAGCAGCATCACATTAATCATCAGCAGCATCACATTCATCATCAGCAGCATCACATTCATCATCAGCAGCAACACATTCATCATCAGCAGCATCACATTCATCATCAGCAGCATCACATTTATCATCAGCAGCATGGCATTCATCATCAGCAGCATCACATTCATCATCAGCAGCATCACTTTCACCATCATCAGCATCACATTAATCATCAGCAGCATCGCTTTCACCATCAGCAGCTTCACATTCATCATCAGCAGCATGGCATTCATCATCAGCAGCATCACATTCATCATCAGCAGCATCACATTCATTATCATCAGCATCGCATTCATCATCAGCAGCATCACATTCACCATCAGCAGCATCAAATTTATCATCAGCAGCATCACATTCATCATCAGCAGCATCACATTCATCATCAGCAGCATCACATTTATCATCAGCAGCATGGCATTCCTCATCAGCAGCATCACATTCACCATCAGCAGCATCACTTTCACCATCATCAGCATCACATTAATCATCAGCAGCATCGCTTTCACCATCAGCAGCTTCACATTCATCATCAGCAGCATGGCATTCATCATCAGCAGCATCACATTCATCATCAGCAGCATCGCATTCATCATCAGCAGCATCACATTCATCATCAGCAGCGACACATTCATCGTCAGCAGCATCACATTCATCATCAGCAGCATCACATTCATCATCAGCAGCATCACATTAATCATCAGCAGCATCACATTCATCATCAGCAGCATCACATTCATCATCAGCAGCATCACATTCATCATCAGCAGCAACACATTCATCATCAGCAGCATCACATTCATCATCAGCAGCATCACATTCATCATCAGCAGCATCACTTTCACCATCATCAGCATCACATTAATCATCAGCAGCATCACATTCATCATCAGCAGCATCACATTCATCATCAGCAGCATGGCATTCATCATCAGCAGCAACACATTCATCGTCAGCAGCATCACATTCATCATCAGCAGCATCACATTCATCATCAGCAGCATGGCATTCATCATCAGCAGCATCACATTCATCATCAGCAGCATCGCTTTCACCATCAGCAGCTTCACATTCATCATCAGCAGCATCACATTCATCATCAGCAGCAACACATTCATCGTCAGCAGCATCACATTCACCATCAGCAGCATCACTTTCACCATCATCAGCATCACATTAATCATCAGCAGCATCGCTTTCACCATCAGCAGCTTCACATTCATCATCAGCAGCATGGCATTCATCATCAGCAGCATCACATTCATCATCAGCAGCATCGCATTCATCATCAGCAGCATCACATTCATCATCAGCAGCATCACATTCACCATCATCAGCATCACATTAATCATCAGCAGCATCGCTTTCACCATCAGCAGCTTCACATTCATCATCAGCAGCATGGCATTCATCATCAGCAGCATCACATTCATCATCAGCAGCATCGCATTCATCATCAGCAGCATCACATTCATCATCAGCAGCGACACATTCATCGTCAGCAGCATCACATTCATCATCAGCAGCATCACATTCATCATCAGCAGCATCACATTAATCATCAGCAGCATCACATTCATCATCAGCAGCATCACATTCATCATCAGCAGCATCACATTCATCATCAGCAGCAACACATTCATCATCAGCAGCATCACATTCATCATCAGCAGCATCACATTTATCATCAGCAGCATCACATTCATCATCAGCAGCATGGCATTCATCATCAGCAGCATCACATTCATCATCAGCAGCTTCACATTCATCATCAGCAGCATCACATTCATCATCAGCAGCGACACATTCATCGTCAGCAGCATCACATTCATCATCAGCAGCATCACATTCATCATCAGCAGCATCACATTAATCATCAGCAGCATCACATTCATCATCAGCAGCATCACATTCAACATCAGCAGCAACACATTCATCATCAGCAGCATCACATTCATCATCAGCAGCATCACATTTACCATCAGCAGCATGGCATTCCTCATCAGCAGCATCACATTCATCATCAGCAGCATCACTTTCACCATCATCAGCATCACATTAATCATCAGCAGCATCGCTTTCACCATCAGCAGCTTCACATTCATCATCAGCAGCATGGCATTCATCATCAGCAGCATCACATTCATCATCAGCAGCATGGCATTCATCATCAGCAGCATCACATTCATCATCAGCAGCGACACATTCATCGTCAGCAGCATCACATTCATCATCAGCAGCATCACATTCATCATCAGCAGCATCACATTAATCATCAGCAGCATCACATTCATCATCAGCAGCATCACATTCATCATCAGCAGCAACACATTCATCATCAGCAGCATCACATTAATCATCAGCAGCATCACATTTATCATCAGCAGCATGGCATTCATCATCAGCAGCATCACATTCATCATCAGCAGCATCACTTTCACCATCATCAGCATCACATTAATCATCAGCAGCATCGCTTTCACCATCAGCAGCTTCACATTCATCATCAGCAGCATGGCATTCATCATCAGCAGCATCACATTCATCATCAGCAGCATCACATTCATTATCATCAGCATCGCATTCATCATCAGCAGCATCACATTCACCATCAGCAGCATCAAATTAATCATCAGCAGCATCACATTCATCATCAGCAGCATCACATTCATCATCAGCAGCATCACATTTATCATCAGCAGCATGGCATTCCTCATCAGCAGCATCACATTCACCATCAGCAGCATCACTTTCACCATCATCAGCATCACATTAATCATCAGCAGCATCGCTTTCACCATCAGCAGCTTCACATTCATCATCAGCAGCATGGCATTCATCATCAGCAGCATCACATTCATCATCAGCAGCATCACATTCATCATCAGCAGCGACCCATTCATCGTCAGCAGCATCACATTCATCATCAGCAGCATCACATTCATCATCAGCAGCATCACATTAATCATCAGCAGCATCACATTCATCATCAGCAGCATCACATTCATCATCAGCAGCATCACATTCATCATCAGCAGCAACACATTCATCATCAGCAGCATCACATTCATCATCAGCAGCATCACATTCATCATCAGCAGCATCACTTTCACCATCATCAGCATCACATTAATCATCAGCAGCATCACATTCATCATCAGCAGCATCACATTCATCATCAGCAGCATGGCATTCATCATCAGCAGCAACACATTCATCGTCAGCAGCATCACATTCATCATCAGCAGCATCACATTCATCATCAGCAGCATGGCATTCATCATCAGCAGTCATCACATTCATCATCAGCAGCATCGCTTTCACCATCAGCAGCTTCACATTCATCATCAGCAGCATCACATTCATCATCAGCAGCAACACATTCATCGTCAGCAGCATCACATTCACCATCAGCAGCATCACTTTCACCATCATCAGCATCACATTAATCATCAGCAGCATCGCTTTCACCATCAGCAGCTTCACATTCATCATCAGCAGCATGGCATTCATCATCAGCAGCATCACATTCATCATCAGCAGCATCGCATTCATCATCAGCAGCATCACATTCATCATCAGCAGCATCACATTCACCATCATCAGCATCACATTAATCATCAGCAGCATCGCTTTCACCATCAGCAGCTTCACATTCATCATCAGCAGCATGGCATTCATCATCAGCAGCATCACATTCATCATCAGCAGCATCGCATTCATCATCAGCAGCATCACATTCATCATCAGCAGCGACACATTCATCGTCAGCAGCATCACATTCATCATCAGCAGCATCACATTCATCATCAGCAGCATCACATTAATCATCAGCAGCATCACATTCATCATCAGCAGCATCACATTCATCATCAGCAGCATCACATTCATCATCAGCAGCAACACATTCATCATCAGCAGCATCACATTCATCATCAGCAGCATCACATTTATCATCAGCAGCATCACATTCATCATCAGCAGCATGGCATTCATCATCAGCAGCATCACATTCATCATCAGCAGCTTCACATTCATCATCAGCAGCATCACATTCATCATCAGCAGCGACACATTCATCGTCAGCAGCATCACATTCATCATCAGCAGCATCACATTCATCATCAGCAGCATCACATTAATCATCAGCAGCATCGCATTCATCATCAGCAGCATCACATTCAACATCAGCAGCAACACATTCATCATCAGCAGCATCACATTCATCATCAGCAGCATCACATTTACCATCAGCAGCATGGCATTCCTCATCAGCAGCATCACATTCATCATCAGCAGCATCACTTTCACCATCATCAGCATCACATTAATCATCAGCAGCATCGCTTTCACCATCAGCAGCTTCACATTCATCATCAGCAGCATGGCATTCATCATCAGCAGCATCACATTCATCATCAGCAGCATGGCATTCATCATCAGCAGCATCACATTCATCATCAGCAGCGACACATTCATCGTCAGCAGCATAACATTCATCATCAGCAGCATCACATTCATCATCAGCAGCATCACATTAATCATCAGCAGCATCACATTCATCATCAGCAGCATCACATTCATCATCAGCAGCAACACATTCATCATCAGCAGCATCACATTCATCATCAGCAGCATCACATTTATCATCAGCAGCATGGCATTCATCATCAGCAGCATCACATTCATCATCAGCAGCATCACTTTCACCATCATCAGCATCACATTAATCATCAGCAGCATCGCTTTCACCATCAGCAGCTTCACATTCATCATCAGCAGCATGGCATTCATCATCAGCAGCATCACATTCATCATCAGCAGCATCACATTCATTATCATCAGCATCGCATTCATCATCAGCAGCATCACATTCACCATCAGCAGCATCAAATTAATCATCAGCAGCATCACATTCATCATCAGCAGCATCACATTCATCATCAGCAGCATCACATTTATCATCAGCAGCATGGCATTCCTCATCAGCAGCATCACATTCACCATCAGCAGCATCACTTTCACCATCATCAGCATCACATTAATCATCAGCAGCATCGCTTTCACCATCAGCAGCTTCACATTCATCATCAGCAGCATGGCATTCATCATCAGCAGCATCACATTCATCATCAGCAGCATCGCATTCATCATCAGCAGCATCACATTCATCATCAGCAGCGACACATTCATCGTCAGCAGCATCACATTCATCATCAGCAGCATCACATTCATCATCAGCAGCATCACATTAATCATCAGCAGCATCACATTCATCATCAGCAGCATCACATTCATCATCAGCAGCAACACATTCATCATCAGCAGCATCAAATTCATCATCAGCAGCATCACATTTATCATCAGCAGCATGGCATTCATCATCAGCAGCATCACATTCATCATCAGCAGCATCACTTTCACCATCATCAGCATCACATTAATCATCAGCAGCATCGCTTTCACCATCAGCAGCTTCACATTCATCATCAGCAGCATGGCATTCATCATCAGCAGCATCACATTCATCATCAGCAGCATCACATTCATTATCATCAGCATCGCATTCATCATCAGCAGCATCACATTCACCATCAGCAGCATCAAATTAATCATCAGCAGCATCACATTAATCATCAGCAGCATCACATTAATCAACAGCAGCATCACATTCATCAACAGCAGCATCACATTCATCATCAGCAGCATCACATTCATCATCAGCAGCATCAAATTCATCATCAGCAGCATCACATTCATCATCAGCAGGATCGCTTTCATCATCAGCAGCATTACTTTCATCATCAGCAGCATCACATTCATCATCAGCAGCATCACATTAATCATCAGCAGCATCACATTAATCATCAGCAGCATCACATTCATCATCAGCAGCATCACATTCATCATCAGCAGCATCACATTCATCATCAGCAGCAACACATTCATCGTCAGCAGCAACACATTCATCGTCAGCAGCATCACATTCATCATCAGCAGCATCACATTCATCATCAGCAGCATCACATTCATCATCAGCAGCATCACATTCATCATCAGCAGCATCACATTCATCATCAGCAGCATCACATTCATCATCAGCAGCATCACATTCATCATCAGCAGCAACACATTCATCGTCAGCAGCATCACATTCATCATCAGCAGCATCACATTCATCATCAGCAGCATCACATTCACCATCAGCAGCATCAAATTAATCATCAGCAGCATCACATTCATCATCAGCAGCTTCACATTCATCATCAGCAGCATCACATTTATCATCAGCAGCAACACATTCATCGTCAGCAGCATCACATTCACCATCAGCAGCATCACTTTCACCATCATCAGCATCACATTAATCATCAGCAGCATCGCTTTCACCATCAGCAGCTTCACATTCATCATCAGCAGCATGGCATTCATCATCAGCAGCATCACATTCATCATCAGCAGCATCGCATTCATCATCAGCAGCATCACATTCATCATCAGCAGCGACACATTCATCGTCAGCAGCATCACATTCATCATCAGCAGCATCACATTCATCATCAGCAGCATCACATTAATCATCAGCAGCATCACATTCATCATCAGCAGCATCACATTCATCATCAGCAGCATCACATTCATCATCAGCAGCAACACATTCATCATCAGCAGCATCACATTCATCATCAGCAGCATCACATTTATCATCAGCAGCATCACATTCATCATCAGCAGCATGGCATTCATCATCAGCAGCATCACATTCATCATCAGCAGCTTCACATTCATCATCAGCAGCATCACATTCATCATCAGCAGCGACACATTCATCGTCAGCAGCATCACATTCATCATCAGCAGCATCACATTCATCATCAGCAGCATCACATTAATCATCAGCAGCATCACATTCATCATCAGCAGCATCACATTCAACATCAGCAGCAACACATTCATCATCAGCAGCATCACATTCATCATCAGCAGCATCACATTTACCATCAGCAGCATGGCATTCCTCATCAGCAGCATCACATTCATCATCAGCAGCATCACTTTCACCATCATCAGCATCACATTAATCATCAGCAGCATCGCTTTCACCATCAGCAGCTTCACATTCATCATCAGCAGCATGGCATTCATCATCAGCAGCATCACATTCATCATCAGCAGCATGGCATTCATCATCAGCAGCATCACATTCATCATCAGCAGCGACACATTCATCGTCAGCAGCATCACATTCATCATCAGCAGCATCACATTCATCATCAGCAGCATCACATTAATCATCAGCAGCATCACATTCATCATCAGCAGCATCACATTCATCATCAGCAGCAACACATTCATCATCAGCAGCATCACATTCATCATCAGCAGCATCACATTTATCATCAGCAGCATGGCATTCATCATCAGCAGCATCACATTCATCATCAGCAGCATCACTTTCACCATCATCAGCATCACATTAATCATCAGCAGCATCGCTTTCACCATCAGCAGCTTCACATTCATCATCAGCAGCATGGCATTCATCATCAGCAGCATCACATTCATCATCAGCAGCATCACATTCATTATCATCAGCATCGCATTCATCATCAGCAGCATCACATTCACCATCAGCAGCATCAAATTAATCATCAGCAGCATCACATTCATCATCAGCAGCATCACATTCATCATCAGCAGCATCACATTTATCATCAGCAGCATGGCATTCCTCATCAGCAGCATCACATTCACCATCAGCAGCATCACTTTCACCATCATCAGCATCACATTAATCATCAGCAGCATCGCTTTCACCATCAGCAGCTTCACATTCATCATCAGCAGCATGGCATTCATCATCAGCAGCATCACATTCATCATCAGCAGCATCGCATTCATCATCAGCAGCATCACATTCATCATCAGCAGCGACACATTCATCGTCAGCAGCATCACATTCATCATCAGCAGCATCACATTCATCATCAGCAGCATCACATTAATCATCAGCAGCATCACATTCATCATCAGCAGCATCACATTCATCATCAGCAGCAACACATTCATCATCAGCAGCATCACATTCATCATCAGCAGCATCACATTTATCATCAGCAGCATGGCATTCATCATCAGCAGCATCACATTCATCATCAGCAGCATCACTTTCACCATCATCAGCATCACATTAATCATCAGCAGCATCGCTTTCACCATCAGCAGCTTCACATTCATCATCAGCAGCATGGCATTCATCATCAGCAGCATCACATTCATCATCAGCAGCATCACATTCATTATCATCAGCATCGCATTCATCATCAGCAGCATCACATTCACCATCAGCAGCATCAAATTAATCATCAGCAGCATCACATTCATCATCAGCAGCATCGCATTCATCATCAGCAGCATCACATTCATCATCAGCAGCATCACTTTCATCATCAGCACTATCGCTTTCATCATCAGCAGCATCAATTTATCATCAGCAGCATCACATTAATCATCAGCAGCATCACATTAATCATCAGCAGCATCACATTAATCAACAGCAGCATCACATTCATCAACAGCAGCATCACATTCATCATCAGCAGCATCACATTCATCATCAGCAGCATCAATTCATCATCAGCAGCATCACATTCATCATCAGCAGGATCGCTTTCATCATCAGCAGCATTACTTTCATCATCAGCAGCATCACATTCATCATCAGCAGCATCACATTAATCATCAGCAGCATCACATTAATCATCAGCAGCATCACATTCATCATCAGCAGCATCACATTCATCATCAGCAGCATCACATTCATCATCAGCAGCAACACATTCATCGTCAGCAGCAACACATTCATCGTCAGCAGCATCACATTCATCATCAGCAGCATCACATTCATCATCAGCAGCATGGCATTCATCATCAGCAGCATCACATTCATCATCAGCAGCATCGCTTTCACCATCAGCAGCTTCACATTCATCATCAGCAGCATCACATTCATCATCAGCAGCAACACATTCATCGTCAGCAGCATCACATTCATCATCAGCAGCATCACATTCATCATCAGCAGCATGGCATTCATCATCAGCAGCATCACATTCATCATCAGCAGCATCGCTTTCACCATCAGCAGCTTCACATTCATCATCAGCAGCATCACATTCATCATCAGCAGCCTCACCTCAATCATCAGCAGCATCACATTAACCATCAGCAGCATCACATTAATCATCAGCAGCATCACATTAATCATCAGCAGCATCACATTAATCATCAGCAGCATCGCTTTCACCATCAGCAGCATCACATTCATCATCAGCAGCATGGCATTCATCATCAGCAGCATCACATTCACCATCAGCAGCATCACATTCATCATCAGCAGCATCACATTCATCATCAGCAGCATCAACATTCATCATCAGCAGCATCGCATTCATCATCAGCAGCATCACATTCATCATCAGCAGCATCACATTAATCATCAGCAGCATCACATTCATCATCAGCAGCATCACATTCATCATCAGCAGCATCACATTCATCATCAGCAGCATCACATTCATCATCAGCAGCAACACATTCATCATCAGCAGCAACACATTCATCATCAGCAGCATCACATTCATCATCAGCAGCATCACATTCATCATCAGCAGCATGGCATTCATCATCAGCAGCATCACATTCATCATCAGCAGCATCGCTTTCACCATCAGCAGCATCACATTAATCATCAGCAGCATCGCTTTCACCATCAGCAGCATCACATTCATCATCAGCAGCATGGCATTCATCATCAGCAGCATCACATTCATCATCAACAGCATCACATTCATCATCATCAGCATCGCATTCATCATCAGCAGCATCACATTCACCATCAGCAGCATCACATTAATCATCAGCAGCATCACATTCATCATCAGCAGCATCACATTCATCATCAGCAGCATCGCATTCATCATCAGCAGCATCACATTCATCATCAGCAGCGACACATTCATCGTCAGCAGCATCACATTCATCATCAGCAGCATCACATTCATCATCAGCAGCATCACATTAATCATCAGCAGCATCACATTCATCATCAGCAGCATCACATTCATCATCAGCAGCATCACATTCATCATCAGCAGCAACACATTCATCATCAGCAGCATCACATTCATCATCAGCAGCATCACATGTTTCATCAGCAGCATGGCATTCATCATCAGCAGCATCACATTCATCATCAGCAGCATCACTTTCACCATCATCAGCATCACATTAATCATCAGCAGCATCGCTTTCACCATCAGCAGCTTCACATTCATCATCAGCAGCATGGCATTCATCATCAGCAGCATCACATTCATCATCAGCAGCATCACATTCATCATCAGCAGCAACACATTCATCGTCAGCAGCATCACATTCATCATCAGCAGCATCACATTCATCATCAGCAGCATGGCATTCATCATCAGCAGCATCACATTCATCATCAGCAGCATCACATTCATCATCAGCAGCAACACATTCATCGTCAGCAGCATCACATTCATCATCAGCAGCATCACATTCATCATCAGCAGCATGGCATTCATCATCAGCAGCATCACATTCATCATCAGCAGCATCGCTTTCACCATCAGCAGCTTCACATTCATCATCAGCAGCATCACATTCATCATCAGCAGCATCACATTAATCATCAGCAGCATCACATTAATCATCAGCAGCATCACATTAATCATCAGCAGCATCACATTAATCATCAGCAGCATCACATTAATCATCAGCAGCATCGCTTTCACCATCAGCAGCATCACATTCATCATCAGCAGCATGGCATTCATCATCAGCAGCATCACATTCACCATCAGCAGCATCACATTAATCATCAGCAGCATCACATTCATCATCAGCAGCATCACATTCATCATCAGCAGCATCGCATTCATCATCAGCAGCATCACATTCATCATCAGCAGCATCACATTAATCATCAGCAGCATGACATTCATCATCAGCAGCATCACATTCATCATCAGCAGCATCACATTCATCATCAGCAGCATCACATTCATCATCAGCAGCAACACATTCATCATCAGCAGCAACACATTCATCATCAGCAGCATCACATTCATCATCAGCAGCATCACATTCATCATCAGCAGCATGGCATTCATCATCAGCAGCATCACATTCATCATCAGCAGCATCGCTTTCACCATCAGCAGCATCACATTAATCATCAGCAGCATCGCTTTCACCATCAGCAGCATCACATTCATCATCAGCAGCATGGCATTCATCATCAGCAGCATCACATTCATCATCAACAGCATCACATTCATCATCATCAGCATCGCATTCATCATCAGCAGCATCACATTCACCATCAGCAGCATCACATTAATCATCAGCAGCATCACATTCATCATCAGCAGCATCACATTCATCATCAGCAGCATCGCATTCATCATCAGCAGCATCACATTCATCATCAGCAGCGACACATTCATCGTCAGCAGCATCACATTCATCATCAGCAGCATCACATTCATCATCAGCAGCATCACATTAATCATCAGCAGCATCACATTCATCATCAGCAGCATCACATTCATCATCAGCAGCAACACATTCATCATCAGCAGCATCACATTCATCATCAGCAGCATCACATGTATCATCAGCAGCATGGCATTCATCATCAGCAGCATCACATTCATCATCAGCAGCATCACTTTCACCATCATCAGCATCACATTAATCATCAGCAGCATCGCTTTCACCATCAGCAGCTTCACATTCATCATCAGCAGCATGGCATTCATCATCAGCAACATCACATTCATCATCAGCAGCATCACATTCATTATCATCAGCATCGCATTCATCATCAGCAGCATCACATTCACCATCAGCAGCATCAAATTAATCATCAGCAGCATCACATTCATCATCAGCAGCATCGCATTCATCATCAGCAGCATCGCTTTCATCATCAGCACTATCGCTTTCATCATCAGCAGCATCAAATTATCATCAGCAGCATCGCTTTCATTAGCAGCAGCAGCAGCAATAACACTGCCATCACAAAGATCGTTCCGATAATAATGTATTCCGTCATTATAATGACCCTTACACTCATCATCATCACCTCCAACATCACCATGATCATCACCACCACTACCATTATTCCCACCATTACCATCATCATCACCATCATCACCACAATCTGACTGAACACTGCCCAGACACAATACTGCCCATAGACTCAGCACTGCCCCACAGACTCAACACTACCCACAGACTCAACACTGCCCACAGACTCAACACTGCAGATAGAGTCAGCAGTGCCCACAAACTCAAGACTGCCCAGAGACTCAATACTGCCCACAAAGTCAATACTACCCACAGACTCAATATTACCCAGACTCAATACTACCCACAGACTCAATAATGCCGATAGAATCAGCTGGCAGCATAGACAAACACTGCCCATATACTCAACACTGCCCACAGACTCAACACTGCCCACAGACACAACGCTGCCCATAAACTCAGCACTGCACATAGACACAATACTACCCACAGACTCAACACTGCCCACAGACTCAACACTGCCCACAGACTCAACACTGCCCACAGACTCAACACTGACCACAGACTCAATACTGCCCATAGACTCAATACTGCCCATAAACTAAACACTGCCCACAGACACAACGCTGCCCATAGACTCAGCACTGCACCATATACTCAACACTGCTCACACACTCAATACTTCCCATATAATCAGCATTGCGCCATAGACTCAACACTGCCCATAGACCCAATACTGTCCATAGACTCAGCACTGCACCATAGACACAATACTGCCCATACACTCAATACTATCCACAGACTCAATGCTGCCGATAAACTCAGCATGGCACCATATACTCAACACTGCCCATAGACTCAGCACTGCTCATAGACTCAGCACTGCCCACAGACTCAACACTGCCCATTGAGCGATTGTGAACGCTACCGCCACCCCGCTCCCCCACCCCCCCCCCCCCCCCCCCCCCCCCACCAGCTCACCTTCCTTGTCATCCATCCTCTCGATGGCGTCCCGCGCGATGACGCCGGCGCTAAACCTCACTCGGCGGTGCCACCGCTCGGCGCGTCTCTTCCCCCTCGACGCTGCAGCCGCCGCCGAGGCCGCCACCGTCGCACCCGGCCCTCCGGCCGCCCCACGCACCACGCTGCCACTGCCGCCATCGTCCTGCACCGAGTGCCGTCTAAGAGCCGCAATCGAAGTGAGAACGGCGGCATTTGGCGCGGTGGTTGCCACGCGGACTCGCGTGGACAGCGCCGGGACCTCCTGGTGGGACTGCTGCGGTGGCGGCGGCGGTGACGGCGGAGGCGGCTGCGGCTGGTCCCTCTCTCGCTGGTTGTAGGCACGGAGCTGCTCCGAGCGGAGCCGCTTGACGATCCGCTGGCGCTGGCTCGGAGGCAGCGAGTCAAGCAGCCTCTGGTCGATTTCCATGTCGCAGGCGTTCAGCGCCTGGCACAGCTGCAGGCAGCCTGACCCAGCCAGCAAGCCGGACAGAGAGACAAAGAGAGGCAGAGAGAGACACAGAGAGAGAGTGACCGACACGTGTCCGAGGGTGATGATGGCACGGGTTTGAACGCAGCATGAGACCGAGGGTGACGGTGGAGGCGTTTCACCGTGCCCATGGACTCAACACAACCCACAGACTCAACACTGCACCAGTGACTCAGCACTGCACAATAGACCAAAACTGCACCACAGACCAACACTGCACCACAGACCAACACTGCACCATAGACCAACACTGCACAACAGACCAACACTGCACCATAGACCAACACTGCACCATAGACCAACACTGCACCATAGACCAACACTGCACCACAGACCAACACTGCACCATAGACCAACACTGCACCATAGACCAACACTGCACCACAGACCAACACTGCACCATAGACCAACACTGCACCACAGACCAACACTGCACCACAGACAAACACTGCACCATAGACCAACACTGCACCATAGACCAACACTGCACCACAGACCAACACTGCACCATAGACCAACACTGCACCACAGACCAACACTGCACCACAGACCAACACTGCACCACAGACCAACACTGCACCATAGACCAACACTGCACCATAGACCAACACTGTACCACAGACCAACACTGCACCACAGACCAACACTGCACCACAGACCAACACTGCACCATAGACCAACAGTGCACCACAGACCAACACTGCACCACAGACCAACACTGCACCACAGACCAACACTGCACCATCGACCAACACTGCACCACAGACCAACACTGCACCATCGACCAACACTGCACCACAGACCAACACTGCACCATCGACCAACACTGCACCACAGACCAACACTGCACCATCGACCAACACTGCACCATAGACCAACACTGCACCACAGACCAACACTGCACCACAGACCAACACTGCACCACAGACCAACACTGCACCACAGACCAACACTGCACCATCGACCAACACTGCACCATCGACCAACACTGCACCATCGACCAACACTGCACCACAGACCAACACTGCACCACAGACCAACACTGCACCACAGACCAACACTGCACCACAGACCAACACTGCACCACAGACCAACACTGCACCATAGACCAACACTGCACCATAGACCAACACTGTCTGTGCGTCCGCACCGGGCGGTCGGCTGTGGCCGAGCCTCCCCCCGCGCTCTCGTTGCTGCCGCTCTTTTTCGCTCTCTCGAGGCCAGTTTCCACCGTGCTCCCATCCGCCTCCAGACACCATCCACGCGACCCCTGGCCAACTTCAGCGCCCTCTCTGTTGTTTCAGGTCGCGTGCGTTGTTAAACCCTCCCCCGCCTGACGTAACTGAACAAATTAAATTGCCGTGTGTGCACGGCTTCGTGACCTGCAGTCACTCGATACTCGCTCGGAGTGATTTCATAATCGGAGGCGATCGATGATTTTGGGCGCTCGCGCACGGCATTCATGCAGCCGTGTCAGGTGGCGGAGGTGCTTACGAAAACGGATTAATCTAAGATCATGAAGGTGACCCAACGCCAAATGCTCTTACAAATCGGAGCGGCGTGCACCTAGGCCGGCTGTTGAAGGCAGTTTGGAACGCTCACTGGTGATGGCAGACGTGAGCGGGAATTAAACTTGGGTCGGCGGGTTTGTGGTGCAGTGAGCCAACCTGCAGTGCCACCGGTTGGCAATCAATACAATACAACAAGGACAAAGATCTCCCGTGTAGCTTGTCTTGGACTGTTTGGGCAAGCGCTGTTAGGCCGAGAAGATACACGAGGGGGTGGGTGGCCAGCACCATGCCCGGCCGCCTTTGTCTCCCCAGTGGCGATGTTTACAGACCACACCAGGTTCTAATTTGAGGCTGAGTCGACCTAGGGGAGGCCCAAGACCGGTTCAGATAATCGTCAGTGGTGTTGGTCATGAGCGGGAATCGAACTCGGGTCGCTGGTCTCGCAGCGTGCCAACCGATGCACGACCACACACGACACACATGGACTTGTATACAACGGTACATAACAACAACAGCCACCATTCACTACTCGTGGTGGTGACGTCACCACGGCGCTTGTGCCAGGCGAGGTGCATGTTGAGGCCACGTGAAGTGCAGAAGGCTCACTGGCAGGTCAAGGTACTGACCGAGATGACTGGCAGATGCAACGACTGTGTTGCCTACTGTGCCAACTTCCAGCGTTCTATCTGCCCGCCCGGCACTCGTTGTTCTGAGCGTCGCTCCTCTACCCTCCGTTGTTGTTGCCTCCGACTGCCCAGCAGCTTCCTTAAAAGGAGACTCTCCTCCGCAGAGGCCGATCTTGACACCGCTGGTAACAGCCATCAGCAGGTCCAACCGGCTCCACATATTCCTGGACCACATCAGTTCCGTCTCTTCTCTAGCACTGGGGTAGGCAACCTGTAGCCAGCACGCGGCGGCTCTTTAGCTGCCCCCTGGCGGCTCTTTGGCTGTCCCTTGCGGGCAGCAGCCGTTCGTTTAAAAAATATCTGAAACGTTATAGAACGTGAAGATAATGGAATAAATATGGCAGGGAATGGGGTCACCATGAACTGGCTTGGTAGCAACAACAAAACTTACAACAGCCAAAGAATAACTAAGTGGAGGTAAACGAAATAGACACCAGGTTATTCAATCACCCATTTAGTTTGAGTCACAATGTGTGTCGTTATTGTCGTTGTTGTTGTTGCTGTCAACCCAACGCTGCTCTGTTGGGGTCACAAACGGCTCTGCTGCATCGCGGCTCTCCAACTATTTTGGTCGAAGACAAAAACCCAAAATAAACGTCTCTCGATCTTCTACGTCTTCATCTTCTTCTTCCTCCTTGAACAGTTGCCGACCGCTGCTCTAGCCCATGCCGTGCCCATTTAGCCGCCTCGATCCAGACAAACCGAAACTGCTTTGGGCATGCGGTGGCAGGGCTTGGGGGCTGCATGAGCCAGCCGCCAGGGGGTGGATGCCAAAACCACGCCCGTCATACTTTTGTCTCCGCAACACTGATGTCTGTCTACACAACCACACCGGGTACTCGTTTGAGGCACAGTTGATCTAGGGGATGCCCAAGACCAATTCAGATAATCGTCAAAGGTGGTGGCCATGAGTAACGTTGACCGGTTCAGTGATTTGTCACCGATGTTGGTCGTAAGTGGCTTTATAGCTCAGTGCGCTGACCACAACACTGTCATTCCTCAAGGTACATTAAACTAAAAACGAAACTATCTTTGATTTTACCAGATAAGGCCCCACTGAGCTATGTAGCTGTTTTTCAGAGGCGACCTGGCTATCACAAACTACAGCTCAACTTAGACGCTTGTCATCATCATCATCTGGAAATGTATAGCATCCAAATACTCTGAACACGTGACGTCAAATCTAAATGTGGAGGGAAAAATACATTTGACCACGGGGAGAGACGCTGAAACTCCAAATATGCAGCAGGCGTCAGGGTCGGGATCGAACCCACAAACTCCTGTATAGCAGGCGAGGTAGTTAACATCTCGCCACCGTGGCGCCCTACACAATCGCATCCCCTAAAACTCGCACATACACACATGCAGACCAGTGCAAAAACCACACATGCTCACACACTCACATGCTCCTCACACAGTCCCAGGCGCGTAATTCACGCTCGCCCACACACAGGGAGAGACCAGCCTCAATAACAGACTCTCCATGACCTCATGCCTTGGCTCGGAGTAAATGCGAGCCATGGAGATCCTGCGTCTCTCTCTCTCTCTGAGCAATGGAGACCCTCTATCTCTCTGAGCCATGGAGAGCACGTGTCTCTCTCTCTCTCTGAGCCATGGAGACCCCGTGTCTCTCTCTCTCTCTGAGCCATGGAGACCCCGTGTGTCTCTCTCTCTGAGCCATGGAGACCCCGTGTGTCTCTCTTTCTCTCTGAGCGATGAAGAGTTGGAGACCCTGTGTTTCTCTCTGAGCCATGGAGACCACGTGTCTCTCTCTCTGAGCCATGGAGACCACGTGTCTCTCTCTCGGAGCCATGGAGACCACGTGGCTCTCTCGCTCACTTGGAGACTCCCTCAGGTTTAACAGAACAGTGTCTCCTTTGCACAATTCATGCAAAAATTATCCCTCTCCTCTCTCCTACCTCTCCCCTCTCATCTCACTCCACTCCTCCCCATGCACTCACCTGCCGCTCCTGTTCACACGCACACACACGCGTACACACACACACACGTATACACACGCACACACACGCAGACACACGTATACACACGCAGACACACATACACAAAGACAAAGATCCCCCAGTATAGCCTTAACAGTCTGTTGGGGCAAGTGCTGTTAACCAACACCCATGAAGGCCGGCACGGCACACAAAGGGGTGGGTAGCCAGTACCATGCCCGGCCGCCTTTGTCTCCCCAGTGGCGATGTTTTACACACCGCACCAGGTACTCATTTGAGGTTGAGTCGACCTAGGGGAGGCACAGGACCGGTTCAGATAATCGTCACCGGTGTTGGCCATAAGTGGGAATCGGACTCGGGTATTGGGATTTGTAGTGCAGTGCGCTAAACGCTACACACACGCATACAAACACACACACACACGCATACACACACACACGCATACAGACACACACACACACACGCATACATACACACACATACATACAAGTATTCACACACGAATACATACACACGTGTGTGTGTGTATGTATTTAATCAATGTGAGCGGCCCCTCCCCCGTCCCCTCAGTCCGATACGCTCCGCTACCTGCGTTGCCATGGAAACCAGCATGTCGTTGCTAAGCAACCGTGATGGAGCCCTGTGCTCACTGTACACCCCCTCACCTCTGCTCACCTTCCCTCATCTTGCACCTCACCATCTCTCCCCTCACCATCTCTCACCTCACCATCTCTCCCTCACCATCTTTCCCTCACCATCTCTCACCTCACCATCTCTCCCCTCACCATCTCTCCCCTCACCATCCTCACCATCTCTCCCTCACCATCTCTCCCCTCACCATCTCTCCCCTCACCATCTCTCACCTCACCATCTCTCCCCTCACCATCTCTCCCCTCACCATCTCTCCCCTCACCATCTCTCCCCTCACCATCTCTCCCCTCACCATCTCTCCCTCACCATCTCTCCCCTCACCATCTCTCCCCTCACCATCTCTCCCTCACCATCTCTCACCTCACCATCTCTCCCCTCACCATCTCTCCCCTCACCATCTCTCCCTCACCATCTTCCCCTCACCATCTCTCCCCTCACCATCTCTCCCTCACCATCTCTCCCCTCACCATCTCTCCTCTCACCATCTCTCCCTCACTCACCATCTCTCCCTCACCATCTTTCCCCTCACCATCTCTCCCTCACCATCTCTCACCTCACCATCTCTCACCTCACCATCTCTCCCCTCACCATCTCTCCCCTCACCATCTCTCCCCTCACCATCTCTCCCCTCACCATCTCTCCCCTCACCATCTCTCCCCTCACCATCTTTCCCCTCACCATCTCTCACCTCACCATCTCTCCCCTCACCATCTCTCCCTCACCATCTCTCCCCTCACCATCTCTCCCCTCACCATCTCTCACCTCACCATCTCTCCCCTCACCATCTCTCACCTCACCATCTCTCACCTCACCATCTCTCCCCTCACCATCTTTCCCCTCACCATCTCTCACCTCACCATCTCTCCCCTCACCATCTCTCCCCTCACCATCTCTCCCTCACCATCTCTCCCCTCACCATCTCTCACCTCACCATCTCTCACCTCACCATCTCTCCCCTCACCATCTTTCCCCTCACCATCTCTCACCTCACCATCTCTCCCTCACCATCTCTCCCCTCACCATCTCTCCCTCACCATCTTTCCCCTCACCATCTCTACCCTCACCATCTCTCCCTCACCATCTCTCCCCTCACCATCTCTCCCCTCACCATCTCTCACCTCACCATCTCTCACCTCACCATCTCTCCCTCACCATCTCTCACCTCACCATCTCTCCCTCACCATCTCTCACCTCACCATCTCTCACCTCACCATCTCTCACCTCACCATCTTTCCCCTCACCATCTCTCCCCTCACCATCTCTCCCTCACCATCTCTCTCCCCTCACCATCTCTCCGCTCCCCGAGGCGATGCTGAGGGGCCAGACGCTGGCTCACAGCAACCACTCCACGCCCGCTCCTCACCGACTCACTCGGGCAGCCACCCCGGGCCCTCATCCTGCTACCTCCTCCTATACCCCCCCCCCTCTCCAACCTCATCGGCTTCTACTCCCCCTCTCGCTCACCACCCTCTCCACTCACTTCTCTCTTCATCACCACCAGCCCCCTCTCTCTCCCCCCTCTCTCTTTGTCTCTCCCTCAATCACTCCCTCTCCTCCCTCTCCCGCCTCTCGGTTCCCAGATGTCATTCCCCGACGACGACGGCGATGGCGATGGCCGTGTCCCAGCGATTGAACCCCCGGCTCGCCTCATCCATCGCGCAAATCCGCTCACCACGGTGCCACCGTTCCCCACTCACTCACATACACAAAGACAAAGAACCCCCGTGTAGTCCGCACACAGACTGTTTGGGGCAAGTGCTGTCAGCGTGTACACACTGACACAAAGACAAAGATCCTCCCGTGTAGTTTGAACAGACTGTTGGGGCAAGTGCTGGTACCCATCTCAGCCCGGGTCTCATGAGCCGAGTGAGGCGTTGGTTAAACACAAGAAGATGATGATGATGATGATGCTGCTGGCCGATGTCTCGAAGAGAGCACGGCGTGGGGTGGCGAGGGGGTGCAGAGGGGATACAAAGGGGGCGAGGGTGGAGGGGTCCCTAATTATGGGGTCTCCACGCTTCCCGTCGCTGCATCAGGGAGATGTGGGTTCATTGTGCGTATGTACGTGTATGTGTACGTGTATGTGTACGTGTGTGTGTACGTGTGTGTGTACGTGTGTGCACGTGTATATGTGCACGCGTGTGTGTGTGTGTGTGCACGCGTGTGTGTGTGCACGCGTGTGTGTGTGTGCACGTGTGTGTGTGTACATGTGTATAGTAGGGCTGAGCACGCTCGAGTTCGATTTCCGCTCAAGGCCAACATCGGTGACGAATATCTGGAACAGTCCTGGGCCTCCCCTAGGTCGTCTCAGCCTCAAATGAGTACCTGGTGCGGTGTGTAAACATCGCCACTGGGGAGACAAAGGCAGCCGGGCATGGTGCTGGCCACCCACCACCTCGTGTGCGATGCTGGCCTTCATGGGTGCTAGCTAACAGCACTTTCCCCAACAATTTTGTGTGCTGCTGCGTCTTTGTCTTTTGTGTATGTCCATTTGGGTGTCTATCTGTCCGTCTCTGTCTGTGCGTCTGTATATCGGTGTGCCGCTACATCTGTCAATGTGTCAATGCACACGTCCTTGTGTTTGACCACTCATTCGTCTGCGCTTCGATCTGTCCGCGTGTCCATCAGTGCGATCCGTCCATGTGCATCACCGTGCGCCCGTCCATCAATGTGTCCATCGATTTGCGCGTGAGTTTGTCCGTCCACCCATAACGTGTCCCTGTGTCTCTCCATCAACCCATCCATTGGTCCTTCCCTTTATGTATCCGTCTGGCTGTCTGTGTGCGTGTACGTAGTTCACTTGCCTGTCCTGTCCATTCGTCAAACGGTCGACCTGCGTGTCACTATGGGTCTGCGTGTCCGTGAGTCTGTGAATCCGCGTGCATGTGAGTCCGCGTGTCTGTGAGTCCTACCCGCAGTGCTGGGGCAGAGTCCGCAGAGCGAGGCGGCTCGCTCCAACCACCGTGCGTCCATTGCGAAAACAGAGACAGCGAAGTGGAGACAACGGAGCAGAGACAACGGAGCGGAGGAATCCTCCAGCACCGCACGCAGAACAGGCGAGCTCCACGGAGCTCCCTCGCACTCCCCCGCCCTCTCTCTTGATCTCTCTCCCTCGATTATTTTCTCTCTTCCACCTCTCTCTGACTCTCTCTCTCTCTCTACACCTCTTTCTTTCTCTCTCTTCCCTCTCTCCTACTGCCTGTGTCCTCCCTCCCACCCCACGCTCTCACTCTCCCCACGGGGAGGGAGCGGAAGGGAGGGGGAGAGTGAGCGCATTCTCCCCTCCCTCTCTCTCCCCCTCTCTCTCTCAATTGCGACAAGGACTGGAGGAGAGGAGTGGGAGAAGCGGTGGTGACGGTGGAGTCACCTGGGCTAGGGGGATGAGGGGAGGGGGAGGAGGGGGTGGTGGGAGAGAGACACTCAGACACTTAGGTAGAGAGTGAGACAGGGGAAGTGAGTGAGAGTGAGACAGGGGAGTGAGTGAGAGACTCAGGTAGAGAGTGAGACAGGGGAGTGAGCGAGAGAGAGACTCAGGTAGAGAGTGAGACAGGGGAGTGAGAGAGAGAGACTCAGGTAGAGAGTGAGACTGGGGGTGAAAGTGGTGATGTCACCAGGTAACTATGCCGGCTCTGGGCTGAGCTTGGAATCCCTGCCCACCCACGCTCTCTCCCCAACGCCACGGCAATGCGGAGTGCGGGCAGCCCTCGGTCGAGCCCTCGAGTCGTCCTCGGGGTGCCCTCGGGGAGCCCCGAGGGAGCTCTCGGGGAGACCTCGGGGAGCTCTCGGGGAGCCCCAGCGGAGTCAGTCGATGCCCTCTGGCGCTCCGGCCGGGAGGGGGGGCCCAACCGCAGAGACGATATTGGGGGGTCGCCATCTCAGCCCTGCCAGCAGTGGCTCACAGCAGGAATGGACACACTCTCGCTCACGCACGCTAACGCTCGTTCACTCGCACACGCTCACTCACTCACTCACACACGCTCACCTCGCAAACACACGCTCACTTGCACACTCACACACCGACAGCTTCCAGAGCCTGGGACTCGCACGGAGACCCGCAGACTCGTTGGGACACTCGCAGCCCCGTAGACTCACCGACTCGCATCATACAGACCCACAAGAGATTCACAGACTCACAGCCCCGTAGACTCAGAGACTCACATCATAGAGACCCACACACAGACTCACAAACTCACAGCGCCGCAGACCCACAGACTGATTGGTGGTCGCGGGTTGCTCAGGAGATGGAGTCTGCCTCAATGGCCCGCGATCACAAATCGCTCTTTAATTCCATCAAAATGTAACCTGCAGCGCCACACCTATTACCATCATTGGGGGAAAGAACGGTGATACAATCTCTGACCCTCAGGAACAGGTTAGCAGATTTGCTGAGCATTTCTGTCTTGGGGGAGGGGAAATCCCTCAGCCTGGAAAACATCATGGGACAAAGTGGTGATGACCCTGCTGAGGCGGCGGTGCTTCAAATATGGGAAGAAGAAGTCACCCCCTGTGCGTGGCTGGCTGAGGTACCATCTGTTGAGGAAGTACTGAAGGCGATTCAGAGCCTGAGACCAGGAAAGGCACCGGGCAGAGATGATCTCCCAAGCAAAATGCTGAGGGAGGGTGCCCTACATGAAATCATAACAACAGTCTGAAGCACTGGATGGGTTCCGCAGGATTGGAAGGATGCCCTGGTGGTCCCCCTCTTTAAAAAGGGGGATCGCACAGACTGTAACAACTACATGGGCATCTCACTCCTCAGTGTGCCGGGAAAGGTCCCGGCAAGGATGATTCAACATCGCCTTGCCAGGCATGCTGAGGAGAGGCCAATGTGGTTTCAGGAAAGGGTGGTACTGCACAGATGCCATATTTTCTGTCCGTCTGCTACAGTAGAGGTGTAGGGAATTCCAAAAAGACCTCTGCTTTATTGACCTGGTCAAGGCCTATGATGCCATCAGTAGACCTGGGCTCTGGGTTGTTCTTCATGCTTTTGGAATCCCTGACCCGCTGCTCACGATCATTAAGTACCTTCATGATGGTGAGCGGGCCCGGGTAAAACTACGTGGCCGGGAATCAGAGCCATTCCCTGTACACTTGGGGTGCGACAGGGATGTTTGTGAAGTCTTTGATGGCTGTACCAGAGGAATTTCCATCTGGTACAGATACAGTGGGGGGTTGATCAATGCCCGGGTGTGGTCAAGGGATGGCTCCCTATTGCTCAACCATGTTATGTATGCCGATGATCTGGTAATTGCAGTCGACTCCTGTCCCCTGCTGAACATCGCTATCGCATCACGCCCAGGGAGTTACTGGCCATGGTTCATTTCATCCAGCTCTATCGTCGGGACTTTGTTTTTCGCACAAACCATGTGGCCCTCCAGTACTCCCTGAGCATCGACCAGCCCAATGGCTCGAAATCTTCCAGGGTTTCTCATTCAAAGTTATGCACAGGAAAGGCACTTGACACGTCAACGCTGACGCCTTCTCCCACTTGCCGCCCCATGTCACGTGCACGTGTGCCTCGGGGTCGTCACAATGTAAGCCATCGCATGAGGATGCGCCCGCGGTGCTGGTGGCAGCCGGGACAACGCGGGATGAAGGCGCTCAGTCGCCACGCGATTCTGTTTTGAATCTTAATAATAATAATGCAATTTATAACGTGCACAAATTTGCGGACCTAACAGCCGCAACTCAGAGGCGCGCAGCCAGCTCAGAGTCACTCGAAAGCGTGGGTGTAGAGGTAAGTTTTTAAGTGTCTCTTGAAGGAGACGATTGAGGTGATGCTGCGAATGTGCAGAGGGATTGCATTCCAGACTGTTGGGGCAGCCACCGAGAAGCGGCGCATAGACGTGACCGTCCTGGATCTAGGTATCAAGAGGAGGTCGTAAGTCACACTGTGAAGGGATCTGCCATGTGCTGTGCTGCAAGTCATTCATAATGAAGACAAGTACGGAGGGCAGAGAGCTGTGAAGGCATGGTGGAAGAGTCAGGCGATCTTGTATGTGACCCTGCTGGCAATGGGTTACCAGTGGAGGGCACGGAGACAGGCAAGCGAGTCGAAACGGGGATAAGTGTGGCCAATGATGACGCGTGCCAGGTTGTTTTCTAGTCTTTGAAGTTTTTTTAGGTTGCCAGAGGATGACCGGACTAGGACGAAGTTGCAATAGTCGAGGTGAGAACCAACTATACAACATGCCAATGTGGTGGCAGTTTCAGTGCAGATGAGAGGATGTAGGTGTCTGAGAGCCTTCAGGTGAAAGTTACATGAACTGATTATACGATTGGTTTGATGATCGAAGGATAAAGTTGAATCTAGAATGACACAGAGGTAGCTGAAGTGATCGGTGAACCTGATGCTGGGACCAAAGATGTGTATGTGTGTTGGGAGCACGGATGAGCTGAGACGTTGCCTGGTACCTAAGATGATGGCCACTGACTTTGACGAATTAAGGGCAAGGTGGTCCATGGAGAACCACTGTTGCAGGGCAGTGGTGCATTCCGAGAGCCTCTGAAATCCAGACGCATTGGTAGAATTGATGGCGGAGAACAGAATAGTATCATATACATATGAGTGGTGCTTGACACCGAAGCTTGCGATGAGGCGGGCGATCAGGGAAGTGTAGGCTGTGAACAGAAGGGGACCGAGGACGGAGCTCTGCGGGACGCCACATAATGCTTTTGTTTCGGGAGATGTGGACAAGCCCACTCTGACTGAGGATTGCCGATCAGAAAGGTACGACAGTATCCACTTGAGTGCTGAACCACATACACCAAAGTCGGATTTCAGGAGGGAAGTAAGGAGCGAGTGGTTGATGGTGCCAAAGGCTGATGAAATGTCCAGACTTACAAGAGCAACGATGGAGCCGGAGTCAATAATCATTAAAATGTCATCAAGTACTCTGGTGAAAACTGTTTCTGTGGAGTAGTTTTGACGGTAAGCCGACTGGAAGAAGCAGTAGTTTGGGGAGGAGGTGATGTGGGGTTTTAGCTGGGCAAGGGCGAGTCTTTCTAGAAGTTTAGAGAGGTTCGAGAGATTAGTGGTGGGATGATAGCTAGACGGGTCATCAGGGTCGAGACTTCGTTTCTTTAACAGGGGGGAAACCAGGCCAGATTTGAGGTAGGACGGAAAATACCTCAGTAGAGAATGAGGCATTTGCGATGTTCCTGATCATGATGGCGAGTTCCGGAGCACATTGCTTGAACAAGGAACCTGGGACGACGTCGAGTGGAGACGATTTCATATGAAGTGATTGAATCACAGAGGAAACGTCTTTTGAAGACACCGGCTTGAACGTGGTTAGAAAGGTATCTGGTTGAGTAGGGTATGATGGTGCGATGTGAGGGAAGATGTGCAGGAGTTTGCGATGGTCATCAGCTTGTTGGTGAAGTAAGCTTTGAAAGAGGTGGCAAGTTTCAGTGATACCACTAAGGTGAGGGACCATGTTGCTACCAGGATGTAGAAGATCCTGGAGGGTTTTCCAAAGGATGCGTGGTTTTCCGGTAGCTGTTTTGATGCGTTCTTCAATGTAGGAGGAACGTGAGGCAAGAATAAGGTCGTTAGTTTTCCTGCAGGCAGCTCTGTAGGCAACTCGATCAGCCAGAAGACCACTGCTGGATGTGATCCTTTCAAGGCGCCTCCTGATTCGCTTAGCAAGGATGGCGTCTCTTGAGAGCCAGCGAGCAGTTGTGGGAAGGCTGCCTAGTGATTCGTGGTATTTATGGTGCCAGCTTGTCCAGCACCACCCTCAGGTCAGCTTCTAGCTGAAGAGCGCAGACAGTTGGATCAGATGATGGGGATAACATTGAAGGCGAATTTGCAAGGAGGTGCTGTAAAGTGGAAAACTTGATAACCTTGAAATTACGGGAGTGGTGGGTGATTTTAATGGTGATTGGCTTGGGAATTTTAAGGAAAAATAGGATGCGGTGGTGGTATGAGTAACCAGTTTGGAAAACTCTCAGTGCAGTGATGTGTCGATCCTGGTCAGGTTCCAGAACCAGGTCGAGCATACTCTCAACATTGTTGAGGAAGCTCTGGTGAGGCCTGAGTTGGTGATGACCAGGTTATGACAGGCCAAGGTTGACTCGAGGTGGCCATCAATGGAGGCTGGGGTATTGCCGGGGCAGTTAAAGTCTCCAGTAAGCACGATCCTGTGAGATGGGTTAGGAATGAGGTAAAGAAATTCGGAAAGCTAGTTTAAGAAGGTAGTAATGCTGCCATCTGTAGGGCGATAGATGGAAATGAGGAAAAATCACTCAGTGTTAGTAGTGAGGGACACGGACTGGACCTCAAAGATGGCGGGAGACATCGGTAGAGAGAGCTCTTTAATTTTCAAGTGAGCATTGTTGACGACCGCTAAGTCACCACCCCCCTGGTTAGTTGCGCGAGGTTTGTGAAGAACTTGTATCCCAGGGGCATGATTTCCAAAGAGATGGCTAGCGGGGAACCTGGTCTGCACAAGGTCTCGGTAATAAGCAAAAGGTCGATGTGGTGATCCGAGATGGTCTCGTGAATGAGGGCTGATTTGTTGGTAATGGAGCGTGAGTTGAGTAGGCCGAGGTGGATGGGTAAAGGTGGATGTAAAGATCCGAAGAGGCACGGCGTCGAGAGGTCAGAGGAAATAGCTGGTTGAGGGTTGACCTGTGAACAGCGGCCCCTACCGCCTCTGCAACCACGGTGCCGATACAGTCTCTGACGTTGATCGCGAAGAAGCCCGAGGCCAGAGAGCATCCTCAGGAGCGTGAATTCCAGGTGCAGGTGATGAAGAGATGGTGCGTGTTGAAGCCCTATTATATCAGACCATGCTGTACGGGTGGTGGTGTTGGGGGGGGCAGGATATGGGTGTAATCCGATCAACGTATGTGCTGCCCAGAGCAGCAAGTCCAGGTAGCGGTGTCCAAGATACATGCCGTCAGCATGCACTCCCACGCACATGGCGGGTGCGTACACGCCTACGTAAACACTTGAGCACGTACGAGGGCGGACACGACCACGCACGCGGCACGTACAATGGAGCGGCCAGAAGAACACGAGGTCCAGTGAAGTAGCTGACCACGCGCTATGC
The DNA here is from genome assembly GCF_015708825.2 of Lethenteron reissneri. NCBI lineage: Eukaryota > Metazoa > Chordata > Hyperoartia > Petromyzontiformes > Petromyzontidae > Lethenteron > Lethenteron reissneri. The sequence goes on along the minus strand of NC_083836.1, from coordinate 11,239,446 downwards.
TCCAGTTCGCAGGTGATGCAGCAGGGTGGATGAACCCCGCCGAGCTCCCATTCGCAGGTGGTGCTGGGCAGCAGGCAAACCCACTCTCTCGTGTTGAACAGTGGACAGACGCGCCATGTTCACACTCGCTGGTGGTGTTGAGCAGTGAATGGAACACGCCGAGCTCCCACTTGCTGGCGATGCTGAGGCATGCCAAGCTCCCACTCACTGATAGAGGCAGAAGAGGTGCCTTGTGAGGATGTCCCTGGCAGGAAACGGACCCAGGGCGACTGATAAGCCGCACTACATGAACAGTGCAGCCGGCATCCTCCAGCCTCGTGCGTGGGAGCAGCCAGCCTCGTTCACCCGCACAGCCCCTCAACTGTGCGAGGCGGTAGGTAAGCCTGGCTGTGTAACACTACAACCGGCATTTGACAGCTGTTGCAGCGCTGCGGAGCGTGTGCAGTATGCGCGGAAGCAGGCAGGGTTTGAGGCAGGGTTCTGCCACCGCCCAAACCTCGGGCACCTCCAAAGTAATAATGAAGAATAATAAAACAAAATAAATAATAATTAAGATATAGTAAGAAGAGCAGGAGATAGTGAAGAAGGACGTGGGTAAAGTACGAGGTATGGTAATAGATAAACAGTGGGAGCGACACGGGACTGCAGCCAGCTGCTGCGGCGCTGTCGCCATCTTGGAGTGGACACACCCAACCATGATGCATGGGTTAGGCTGCAGATTGATGATGCCTCACTTTTGATGCTGCGCCGTCGTGCTTCTCGGGGCCCTGGCCCCGCAGGTCGCCCATCCGTTGTGTTATGCGAGGGCCTCCTCATGCGGTGGGAAGGGGAGTCCCAGCGTTATTCATTGGTCGTGCCTTCAGTTCTTAGGGGAAAACGTACTAAAGCCATTCATGAGAAAGTTGATTCATCTGAGTGTTCATAAGACATTGGCAACACTGAAAAAGGACTTTTACTGGCCAGGCATGGAAAACGATGTACTCCTCCTGATTAAAGGGTGTGCCGATTGTGCGCATCGGATATCTCCTGCCCTGCGACCGCAAATCCCATTACAGTCCATTGTTGTGTGACGGGTTAATTAATTGGTAGCCCTTGACATTTTGGGGCCCTTCCCAGTCTCCCAGAGAGGACACAAGTACCTCCTCGTTGGGGTTGAATATCTCACCTATTGGCCTATGGCCTGGCCTCTGGCCGACACCGTTTTGTACGGCTATGTCCTTGATAAGGGGGCCGCTGAGCAATTCCTAACAGATCAAGGCAGGAATTTCTCCTCCAAGTTGCTCCAGGAAGTGTGCGATTCCCTGGGCATGCGGAAAATTCGCACCTTACCGTATCATCCACAAACGGATGGGATGGTTGAGCGGTTGCACAGAACCCTCACTGCAATGCTATGTCAGCAAGTGACCATGGGCCAGTTAGACTGGGATATTCACATTCTGGGGGTCCTCGCTGCATTCAGACTAGCTCCTCATGCCTCGACAGGATTCTCGCCGTTTTCTTTGATGTATGAGAGGGAGCCCGAACCCAGGTTCAGTTGGGATTGTGCCCTGCTCGGAAGGGATCAGTACTGCTGAACCCCATGTTGCAAACGCTTGAGTATCTGTGATCGGCCCGCGAGGCCGATAGGAGCAACTCGGCCCGCAAGCAGGCTGGGAACGAGCGGCTGCGCGGACAGGGAGGGCCGGGGATGCCTTGGAAAGAGGGGGACATGACGTGGTTACATTGCGCCCAAGTGCCCGTAGGCATGTCCCCAAAATTGTACCATCCTTGGCAAGGACCAGTCGAGGTCATCGAGGTCCGGCGGCCGCAGTGCGTGCGTATTCAGTTGGGCTAGCGGCGCTGGTTCGTACATCCATCGCGGTTAAAGACATGCATCTCGCCCGGTCCTGTCGATTCATCTCCACGTTTTTCACGGCCAATTTCTGATGTGTGCGGCGCGTCGACCACCACATCTGAGGAAACGGGATGTGTGGAGGATTGTTCTGCACCGCCGACAGGATCGGAGAGCCAAATGGTCATGGACGGAGTGATGAGGACTCCTGCAATGGACCATTCATCATGCCCAAGCGGAACCGTCTCTACCCGCGGGGACGGTCCCGCCGCACAGATTGTTCTCGCCATCACTTGTCCCTTGTTATTGTTGTTCTTGTTCTTTCACGGTCACTGCTTACGGTTACGTTAGTCAGGGGTTACGTTTGTATATATTGACAGCCGGGACGGCTGTGTTTTTATTCGTGGGGGGGGGGGGGTTGATTTAGAGGAGTGAAATACGCGGTGCGCACAGTTAGCTAAGGGCAACTGAGGGTAAACGGGTGTGTGTGTGCAAACGTTAGGTTTGCACGGACAGGCTGCCAGTTGAAGGGGGACTGAATGGGTGCAAATGGGGTCGACTGGTTGTGCACGATGACACCGGAGGTGTTGCCAGGGAGACGGGAGATAAGGGTTGATTAATGGGCTGACAGGCGCCAGCCTGGCGGGCCTTAAAGAGACACACGACAGCTCTCAGAGAATTGGCAGGCAGGCGCGCATCCTACAACGTGGGGTTTTGCGCGGACAGGCTGCTAGTATTTAAGGGGAGCAACAGGGTGCAACCGAGGCCGAGCAGGTGCATGGGCTGCGACCGGATGTTGCGGCCGGGAACCAAGAGTGAAGACATCTCGCCGCGGCCGCTCCAGGGGCAGCTGTGCAGATGTAGAGACGTTGTGTGCAATCCTCTGTGTGAGAAGCTGCTGTGTACTGAGGCGCTGTGTGCAAGCCTCTGTGTGGAGAAGAAGTTGTGTGCAGAGTCGCTGGGGAACAGAGCTGCCGAGGCAAGATAGTTGAGGTGTAACATAGAATCAAGTGGAAAAAGTTAGATCCAAGTGACCGTCTAGATAGTTCTAGGAGTGCCTACAACTGGTACAAGAATAGGTTCATAAAGTGTAAACAGGTGACTTGTTACAACGTGTCCGTCTGAGTAATTTTACAAGACACTACAGTAGTATAGTGTATAGTAATGTAGTAGAACATGGTGTATAGTGTCATGTATAGTGTGCTATATAGTAGTGTACTGTATCGTGATCCACTGCGGGAAACGACCTGCCCATGCCGTGCGCCTCGGGGGCGATCATTTGCCATACTTCACCACGCCAGTCAGTGTGGGGTTCGGTACGCGCGTGTCGCCGGACCGCCTGGCGTGCATTGCCGTCTGCACGCATTAGCAGAGAGAGAATTAGGGTGGGAACAGCGGTAGAGGAGGGAGCGGTCAGCGCCCTGCGCTCTGGATGGCGTCTAAGTTCAACTCCTCACCAGGGCTACGAGGCATCGTCACCGTTACTGATAGTCCTGGAGGAGAGGTGGAGGGAGGGGGGCGTAGGGAGAGAGAAGAGGGAGGGAGAGAGAGGAGGATGTAAAGGGAGATAGAGAGAGGGAGGGAAGGAGGGAGGAGAGACGCGCCCTGCCTTGCAGCGATCCCACCCAGTTTCATAACGAGTACAACTACCAAACTTACTCTTACCCAGACTCGCCCTTACCCAGACTCGCCCTTACCCAGACTCGCCCTTACCCAGACTCGCCCTTACCCAGACTCGCCCTTACCCAGACTCGCCCATACCCAGACTCGCCCATACCCAGACTCGCCCATACCCAGACTCGCCCATACCCAGGACTCGCCCATACCCAGACTCGCCCTTACCCAGACTCGCCCTTACCCAGACTCGCCCTTACCCAGACTCGCCCTTAACCAGACTCGCCCTTACCCAGACTCACCCTTACCCAGACTCGCCCTTACCCAGACTCGCTCCTACCCAGACTCGCACCTACCCAGACTCCCTTATCTATCCCAAACAGATGGAACCGGTGGGTAAGGTCCACGTATTTGCTGTTCCGACTTTTCTCAGCGCACCGGAGGTTGACTGGCTCCCCCTCGACGCCCACGGGTACATGTTGCGACAAAAGGGAGTTTGTCGCAACATTGGTATCGGCGATGCACCAACGTCCGCTGCTGCTGCCTCCGTAAAGCTTAGAGGACGACAGGCAACCAACGACGAACCGTTCACGCCGCACGAACCGCCTCTACGCCACTACAGTGAGGGAAAAAAGTATTTGATCCCCTGCTGATTTTGTACGTTTACCCACTGACAAAGAAATTATCAGTCTATAATTTTAATGGTAGGTTTATTTGAACAGTGAGAGACAGAATAACAACAACACAATCCAGAAAAACGCATGTCAAAAATATTATAAATTGATTTGCATTTTAATGAGGGAATTAATTACTTGACCCTTCTGCAAAACATGACTAAGTACTTGGTGGCAAAACCCTTGTTGACAATCACAGAGGTCAGACGTTTCTTGTAGTTGGCAACCGGGTTTGCACACATCTCAGGAGGGATTTTGTCCCACTCCTCTTTGCAGATCTTCTCCAAGTCATTAAGGTTTTGAGGTTGACGTTTGGCAACTCGAACCTTCAGCTCCCTCCACAGATTTTCTATGGAATTAAGGTCTGGAGACTGGCTAGGCCACTCCAGGACCTTAATGTGCTACTTCTTGAGCCACTCCTTTGTTGCCTTGGCCGTGTGTTTTGGGTCATTGTCATGCTGGTACATGGCCCGTCCATCGTCCCTTTGATGCGGTTAAGTTGTCCTGTCCCCTTAGCAGAAAAACATCCCCAAAGCATAATGTTTCTACCTCCATGTTTGACGGTGGGGATGGTGTTCTTGGGGTCATAGGCAGCATTCCTCCTCCTCCAAACACGGCGAGTCGAGTTGATGCCAAAGAGCTCTATTTTGGTCTCATCTGACCACAACACTTTCACCCAGTTGAATCATTCAGATGTTCATTGGCAAACTTCAGACGGGCATGTATATGTGCTTTCTTGAGCAGGGGGACACCTTGCGGGCGCTGCAGGATTTCAGTCCTTCACGGCGTAGTGTGTTACCAACTGTTTTCTTGGTGACTATGGTCCCAGCTGCCTTGAGGTTATTGACAAGATCCTCCCGTGTAGTTCTGGGCTGATTCCTCACCGTTCTCATGATCATTGCAACTCCACGAGGTGAGATCTTGCATGAAGCCCCAGGCCAAGGGAGATTGACAGTTCTTTTTTGTTTCTTCCATTTGCGAATAATCGCACCAACTATTGTCACCTTCTCACCAAGCTGCTTGGCGATGGTCTTGTAGCCCATTTCAGCCTTTGTAGGTCTACAATCTTGTCCCTGACATCCTTGGAGAGCTCTTTGGTCTTGGCCATGGTGGAGAGTTTGGAATCTAATTGATTGATTGCTCCTGTGAACAGGTGTCTTTTATATAGGTAACGAACTGAGATTAGGAGCACACTCTTAAAGAGAGTGCTCCTAATCTCAGCTTGTTACCTGTATAAAAGACACCTGGGAGCCAGAAATCTTTCTGATTGAGAGGGGGTCAAATACTTATTTCCCTCATTAAAATGCAAATCAATTTATACAAATTTTGACATGCGTTTTTCTGGATTTTTGTTGTTGTTATTATGTCTTCACTGTTCAAATAAACATATCATTAAAATTATAGACTTATCATTTCTTTGTCAGTGGGCAAACGTACAAAATTAGCAGGAGATCAAATACTTTTTTCCCTCACTGTAGTCACCCTGACCCCCCCCCCCCCCCGCATTATAAGCGGACGGTCGGAACTCACGCGTCACAGCCTTAAACCCCCTGTGTTCTTGTGTGTTTGTGTGTGTGTTTGTGTGTGTGTGATTGGAAGGCATGGGCCAGATCAGCTCAATAATAACGGTAGGAAGCTGCTAGATTTTTGTGCAGCCCATGGGCTTGTAATTACCAACACACTCTTCCGGCATCGGCGCATGCACACAACATCATGGATGCATGCCGGGTCCAAGCAAGAACATCTGCTGGACTACATAGTGACGGACCAGCGGATGCGAGCCCATGTCCTTGACACCCGAACCTACTGTGGAGCTGATCTGCCCTCTGACCATCGACTAGTCATCTGTAAGATGCACCTGCCATTCTTCCACTCCAGTGGTGGGTGTACACCCAGGACCCCATTCCAACCAAAAGTTGCCTGGTCTCAGTTAGCTGATGAAAGTTGCAAGCGAAAATGTCATCATCGCTTGCAGCTGGGGTTGGCATTGTCCCCCACTCCTCCTGATGTCGAGGGTAAATGGGCGAGGTTTAGGACTGTGACTCATGCAGCTGCAATGGCTGCTTTGGGTACGCGGTCCAGACCTCCCCAGAAACCCTGGCTGACAGAGGAGGTGTTCAGGTTAGTTGAGAAAAAGCGACAGGCCCACTCTCATCGGCTACAGCATCCCATGTCAGAGAATGAGGAGGTTTACCGCAGCTTTCGCTCGGAGGTTCGGAGAGCCGTAAGGCGCTGCAAGGATGGGTGGTGGTTGCGGGTTGCTGAGGAGATGGAGTCTGCCTCAGTGGCCCGCGATCACAACTCACTATTTAACTCCATCTAAAAAGTAACCTGCAGCGCCACACCTATTACCATCATTAGGGAAAAAACGGTGACCCAATCTCTGACCCCCAGGAACAGGTTTGCAGATTTGCTGAGCATTTCTGTGAGGTCCTTGGGGAGAGGAAATCTCTCAGCCTAGAAAACATCATGGCACAAAGTGGGGATAACCCTGCTGAGGCTGCGGTGCCTCAAATATTGGAAGAGGTCACCCCCTGTGAGTGGCTGGCTGAGGTGCCATCTGTTGAGGAAGTACTGAAGGCGATCCGGAGTCTGAGACAAGGAAAGGCACCGGGCAGAAATGATCTCCCAAGCGAAATGCTGAGGGAGGGTGGCGTTTGTGCACAGACTGCCCTATATGACATCATAACAACAGTCGGGACCACTGGACGGGTTCCACAGGATTGGAAGGATGCCCTGGTGGTCCCCCTCTTTAAGAAGGGGAACCGCACAGACTGTAACAACTACAGGGGCATCTCACTCCTCAGTGTGCCGGGAAAGGTCCTGGCAAGGATTATTCAACATGGCCTTGCTAGGCACGCTGAGGAGGAGCTTGCGGAGCCCCAATGCGGTTTCAGGAAAGGGCGGTCCTGCACAGATGCCATATTTTCTGTCTGTCTGCCACAGCAGAGGTATAGAAAATTCCAACAAGACCTACATCTCCGCTTTATTGACCTGGTCAAGGCCTATGATACCATCAGTAGGCCTGGGTTCTGGGTTGTTCTTCGTGCTTTCGGAGTCCCTGACCCTCTGCTCACGATCATTAAGGACCTTCATGATGGTGAGCGGGCCCGGGTAAAACTACGTGGCCGGGAGTCAGAGCCTTTCCCTGTACACCTTGGGGTGCGGCAGGGATGTCCTCTGGCTCCCACATTATTTAACATCTATTTTGACCGCGTAGTTCGAGAAGCCTTCAATAGCTGTACCGGGGGAATTTCCGTTTGGTACAGATATAATGGGAGGCTGATCGACGCCCGGGTGCGATCAAGGGATGGCTCCCTATTGGTCAACCACGTTATGTATGCCAATGATTTGGTAATAGCTGCTCATTCAGAGGAGGAGTTGGAGACGCTGCTGCTGAGACTGGAGCGTGCCACTAAGAGGTGGGGCCTTACCATCAGCCCCACCAAAACTAAGCACCTGCCTGGGTATTTTGTACCATCGGACACTCTACCCCCACAACTCCCAATCAGTGATGGGGCAGTAGTGGAGAGATTGGAGAGTTTCCCATACCTGGGCAGTGTGCTTATGACCGGCTCCAGTTTAACTGCAGAGGTCTCACTCCGAATCAGTCAAGCGGCAATATCTTTTCATCGGTTGCGTAACACTGTGTGGAAGCTACCTGGTCTGTCACTCCGCACGAAGCTTCAGGTCTTTTCAGCCACGGTCATTCCCTCCTTTCTCTATGCTTGCAAAACATGGACCCCCCTAATGGAGCATCTTCGCTGGTTGGAAACATTTAGGCTGGCCTGCCTACGATCCATCCTGGGTTTAACCAGGCTGGATTGTGTGAGGAGCTCACAAATCCTTGGAAGATCTGGGCAAAGTCCCATCGGTGAGTTCCTCCGGCAGGCAAGGCTGCGTTGGCTGGGTCATGTAGCCCGCATGCCCAGCCACCGCATGCCTAAACAGCTTTTGTTCGGCCGGATCGAGGGGGCTAAACGGGCGCGGCACGGGCTAGACAAGAGATGGAGTGATGTGGTACAGGAGGACGTGGAGCTGAGTGGACTTGCCGATGACTGGTACCAGCGGTGTCAAGATCGGCCTCTGTGGAGGAGGCTCGTGAAGGACGCTACTGGGCAGTTGGAGGCAGTCGCCCTCCAACAACAACCGAGGGCGGAGGAGCGACGCTCACAACAACGAGCGGAGCGCCGGGTGGCTAAAGCACAGCAAGTTGGTACAGTAGGGGGCACAGGTGGTGCATCAGCCAGTCATCTCGGTCATCTCGATCAGTCGACCCGTGGCACCTGGGTCTGCCCCGTGACCTCCTGCCAGCGGGCGTTCGACACTTCACGTGGCCTCAAGGTGCACTTGGCCTGGCACAAGCGTCGTGGTGACGTCACCGCCACTTAGTGGCGAATGGCGGTTGTTGTTGTTGTGTTTGTTTGTGTGTTTGTTTGTGTGTTTGTGTGTGTGTGTTTGTTGTGAGAGGGAGAGAGGGTCATGTAAAGACAAAGATTCCCCCACCCCACCCACCGTGTAGCCTTAACATTCTGTTGGGGTAAATGCTGTTAACGAGCACCCATGAAGGCCGGCATGGCACTCGAGGGGGTGGGTGGCCAGCAACAAGCCCGGCCGCCTTTGTCTCTCCAGTGGCGATGTTTTTACACACCGCACCAGGTGCTCATTTGAGGCTGAGTAGACCTATAGGAGGAGGCCCAGGAGATGGTCAGATAATCGTCACCGGTGTTGGTCGCCTTGAACGGGAATCGAACTGGGGCTGCCGGGTACGGAGTGCAGCGTGCTAACCGCGATGCCATCGCTCCCCACACACGTACACACACACACGTACACACACACACGTACACACACAACGCAAATCTTCTTCAGCCAGCCCTCGTGATCCTGACCCCGCGTTACAAGCAGACGTTCAGCACTCACGCATCACGGCTTGCAACCCGTGCCAGTGTGTGTGTGTGTGACCCTCTGACACGCACACACACCGGCACGGGCACTCGGTGAAGCTCACGCAGCCCTCGCTCACCCTCCCCCCAGCTCGCTGATGTCGCGTGTGGTTGAGTTGACACGGGTTGAGGCTTGCTGATGTCACCCAGACAGGCGGAGACAGCACGCGGCGACTTGTCCCAGTCTACAGCCAACCCCCCCGCCTCTCTCCCCCTCCCCCTCGATTTCTCACTGCTCACACCTCTCACTCTCACACACCTGCAATACCTGTCTCACTCACGTACACACCTGTCACACACACCTGTCACACACACCTGTCACACACACCTGTCACACACCAGTCACACACACACACCTGTCACACACCTGTCACATACACACACTCACACCTGTCACACACACACACCTGTCACACACCTGTCACACACACACACCACACACACCACACACACACACCTGTAACACGCCTGTCACACACCTGTCACACACACACCTAGAATACACACCTGTCACACACGTACACACCTATCACACACACACACCTGTCATAAATCTGTCATACATCTATCACACACGTTACACACTCCACTCACATACCTGCCACACACCTGTCACACACATACACACACATACCCCCTATCACACACACACACACAACACACCTGTCACACACATACACACACATACCCCCTATCACACACACACAATACACCTGTCACACATACACACACATACCCTATCACACACACACACAAACACCTGTCACACACATACACACACATACCCCCTATCACACACCACACAATACACCTGTCACACACATACA
>NC_083836.1:11222928-11229057 GCF_015708825.2 Lethenteron reissneri | reverse complement strand
GCGTGTTTGTGTTGTATATGCGTGTTTGTTGTTGTATATGCGTGCTGTTGTATATGCCTGGTTGTTGTTGTATTTGCGTGTTTGTTGTTGTATATGCGTGTTTGTTATTGTTGTATTTGCGTGTTTATTGTTGTTGTATATGCGTGTTTGTTGTTGTATATGCGTGTTTGTTGTTGTATATGCGTGTTTGTTGTTGTATATGCGTGTTTGTTGTTGTATATGCGTGTTTGTTGTTGTATATGCGTGTTTGTTGTTGTATTTGCGTGTTGTTGTTGCTGTACATGCGTGTTTTTGTTGCTGTACATGCGTGTTTGTTGTTGTTGTACATGCGTGTTTGTTGTTGTATTTTCGTGTTTGTTGTTATATACGTGTTTGTTGTTGCTGTACATGCGTGTTTGTTGTTGTATATGCGTGTTTGTTGTTGTTGTATATGCGTGTTTGTTGTTGTATATGCGTGTTTGTTGTTGTATATGCGTGTTTGTTGTTGTATATGCGTGTTTGTTGTTGTATATGCGTGTTTGTTGTTGTATATGCGTGTTTGTTGTTGTATATGCGTGTTTGTTGTTGTATATGCGTGTTTGTTGTTGTATATGCGTGTTTGCTGTTGTATATGCCTGGTTGTTGTTGTATTTGCGTGTTTGTTGTTGTATATGCGTGTTTGTTATTGTTGTATTTGCGTGTTTATTGTTGTTGTATATGCGTGTTTGTTGTTGTATATGCGTGTTTGTTGTTGTATATGCGTGTTTGTTGTTGCTGTACATGCGTGTTTGTTGTTGCTGTACATGCGTGTTTGTTGTTGTTGTACATGCGTGTTTGTTGTTGTATTTCGTGTTTATTGTTGTATATACGTGTTTGTTGTTGCTGTACATGCGTGTTTGTTGTTGTATATGCGTCTTTGTTGTTGCTGTACATGCGTGTTTGTTGTTGTATTTGCGTGTTTGTTGTTGTATTTGCGTGTTTGTTGTATATGGGTGTTTGTTGTTGTATATACGTGTTTGTTGTTGTTGTATGCGTGTTTGTTGTTGCTGTACATGCGTGTTTGTTGTTGTATTTGCGTGTTTGTTGTTGTATTTGCGTGTTTGTTGTATATGCGTGTTTGTTGTTGTATATGCGTGTTTGTTGTTGTTGTATATGCGTGTTTGTTGTTGCTGTACATGCGTGTTTGTGTTGTAGTTGCGTGTTGTTGTTGTATATGCGTATTTGTTGTTGTTGTAGTATATGCGTGTTTGTTGTTGCTGTACATGCGTGTTTGTTGTTGTATTTGCGTGTTTGTTGTTGTTGTATATGCGTGTTTGTTGTTGCTGTACATGCGTGTTTGTTGTTGTATTTGCGTGTTTGTTGTTGTATATGCATGTTTGTTGTTGCTGTACATGCGTGTTTGTTGTTGTATATGCGTGTTTGTTGCTGTATATGCGTGTTTGTTGCTGTACATGCGTGTTTGTTGTTGCTGTACATGCGTGTTTGTTGTTGCTGTATATGCGTGTTTGTTGTTGCTGTACATGCATGTTTGTTGTTGTATATGCGTCTTTGTTGTTGTTGTATATGCGTGTTTGTTGTATATGCGTGTTTGTTGTTGTATTTGCGTGTTTGTTGTTGTATATGCGTGTTTGTTGTTGCTGTACATGCGTGTTTTGTTGTTGTACATGCGTGTTTGTTGTTGTATTTCGTGTTTATTGTTGTATACGTGTTTGTTGTTGCTGTACATGCGTGTTTGTTGTTGTATATGCGTGTTTGTTGTTGTTGTATATGCGTGTTTGTTGTTGTATATGCGTGTTTGTTGTTGTATATGCGTGTTTTGTGTTGTATATGCGTGTTTGTTGTTGTATATGCGTGTTTGTTGTTGTATATGCGTGTTTGTTGTGTATATGCGTGTTTGCTGTTGTATATGCCGGTTGTTGTTGTATTTGCGTGTTTGTTGTTGTATATGCGTGTTTGTTATTGTTGTATTTGCGGTTTATTGTTTTGATATGCGTGTTTATTGTTGTTGTATATGCGTGTTTGTTGTTGTATATGCGTGTTTGTTGTTGCATAGCGTGTTTGTTGTTGTATATGCGTGTTTGTTGTTGTATATGCGTGTTTGTTGTTGTATATGCGTGTTTGTTGTTGTATATGCGTGTTTGTTGTTGTATATGCGTGTTTGCTGTTGTATATGCCTGGTTGTTGTTGTATTTGCGTGTTTGTTGTTGTATATGCGTGTTTGTTATTGTTGTATTTGCGTGTTTATTGTTGTTGTATATGCGTGTTTATTGTTGTTGTATATGCGTGTTTGTTGTTGTATATGCGTGTTTGTTGTTGTATATGCGTGTTTGTTGTTGTATAGCGTGTTGTGTTGTTGTATAGCGTTTTTGTTGTATATGCGTGTTGTTGTTGTATATGCGTGTTTGTTGTTGTATATGCGTGTTTGTTGTTGTATATGCGTGTTTGTTGTATATGCGTGTTTGTTGTTGTATATGCGTGTTTGTTTGCTGTACATGCGTGTTTGTTGTTGTTACATGCGTGTTTGTTGTTGTATTTTCGTGTTTATTGTTGTATATACGTGTTTGTTGTTGCTGTACATGCGTGTTTGTTGTTGTATATGCGTCTTTGTTGTTGCTGTACATGCGTGTTGTTGTTGTATTTGCGTGTTTGTTGTTGTATTTGCGTGTTTGTTGTATATGGGTGTTTGTTGTTGTATATACGTGTTTGTTGTTGTTGTATATGCGTGTTTGTTGTTGCTGTACATGGTGTTTGTTGTTGTATTTGCGTGTTTGTTGTTGTATATGCGTATTTGTTGTTGTTGTAGTATATGCGTGTTTGTTGTTGCTGTACATGCGTGTTTGTTGTTGTATTTGCGTGTTTGTTGTTGTATATGCGTGTTTGTTGTTGCTGTACACGCGTGTTTGTTGTTGTATTTGCGTGTTTGTTGTTGTATATGCATGTTTGTTGTTGTATTTGCGTGTTTGTTGTTGTATATGCGTGTTTGTTGTTTCTGTACATGCGTGTTTGTTGTTGTATTTGCGTGTTGGTTGTTGTATATGCGTGTTTGATGTTGTATATGCTTGTTTGTTGTTGTATATGCGTATTTGTTGTTGTATATGCGTGTTTGTTGTTGCTGTACATGCGTGTTTGTTGTATTTGCGTGTTTGTTGTTGTATATGCGTGTTTGTTGTTGTATATACGTGTTTGTTGTTGTTGTACATGCGTGTTTGTTGTTGTATTTTCGTGTTTATTGTTGTATATACGTGTTTGTTGTTGCTGTACATGCGTGTTTGTTGTTGTATATGCGTCTTTGTTTGTTGTTGTATATGCGTGTTTGTTGTTGTATATGCGTGTTTGTTGTTGTATATGCGTGTTTGTTGTTGTATATGCGTGTTTGTTGTTGTATATGCGTGTTTGTTTGTTGTATATGCGTGTTTGTTGTTGTATATGCGTGTTTGTTGTTGTATATGCCTGTTGTTGTGTATTTGCGTGTTTGTGTTGTATATGCGTGTTGTTATTGTTGTATTTGCGTGTTTATTGTTGTTGTATATGCGTGTTTGTTGTTGTATATCGTTTTGTTGTTGTATATGCGTGTTTGTGTGTATATGCGTGTTTGCTGTTGTATATGCGGGTTGTGTGTTTGTATTTGCGTGTTTGTTGTGTATATGCGTGTTTGTTATTGTTGTATTTGCGTGTTTATTGTTGTTGTATATGCGTGTTTGTTGTTGTATATGCGTGTTTGTTGTTGTATATGCGTGTTTTTGTTGCTGTACATGCGTGTTTGTTGTTGCTGTACATGCGTGTTTGTTGTTGTTGTACATGCGTGTTTGTTGTTGTATTTTCGTGTTTATTGTTGTATATACGTGTTTGTTGTTGCTGTACATGCGTGTTTGTTGTTGTATATGCGTCTTTGTTGTTGCTGTACATGCGTTTGTTGTGTGGATTTGCGTGTTTGTTGTATATGGGTGTTTGTTGTTGTATATACGTGTTTGTTGTTGTTGTATATGCGTGTTGTGTTGCTGTACATGCGTGTTTGTTGTTGTATTTGCGTGTTTTTGTTGTATTTGCGTGTTTGTTGTATATGGGTGTTTGTTGTTGTATGCGTGTTTGTTTGTTGCTGTACATGCGTGTTTGTTGTTGTAGTTGCGTGTTTGTTGTTGTATATGCGTATTTGTTGTGGTTGTAGTATATGCGTGTTTGTTGGTTGCTGTACATGCGTGTTTGTTTGTTTTATTTGCGTGTTTTGTTGTTGTATATGCGTGTTTGTTGTTCTGTACATGCGTGTTTGTTGTTGTATTTGCGTGTTTGTTGTTGTATATGCTTGTTTGTTGTTGCTGTACATGCGTGTTTGTTGTTGTATATGCGTGTTTGTTGCTGTATATGCGTGTTTGTTGCTGTACATGCGTGTTTGTTGTTGCTGTACATGCGTGTTTGTTGTTGCTGTATATGCGTGTTTGTTGTTGTCTGTACATGCATGTTTGTTGTTGTATATGCGTCTTTGTTGTGTTGTATATGCGTGTTTGTTGTATATGCGTGTTTGTTGTTGTATTTGCGTGTTTGTTGTTGTATATGCGTGTTTGTTGTTGCTGTACATGCGTGTTTGTTGTGTTGTACATGCGTGTTTGTTGTTGTATTTTCGTGTTTATTGTTGTATTACGTGTTGTTGTTGCTGTACATGCGTGTTTGTTGTTGTATGCGTCTTTGTTGTTGTTGTATATGCGTGTTGTGTTGTTGTATATGCGTGTTTGTTGTTGTATATGCGTGTTTGTTGTTTTATATGCGTGTTTGTTGTTTATATGCGTTTGTTGTTGTATATGCGTTTTGTTGTTGTTATGCGTGTTTGTTGTTGTATATGCCTGTTTGTTGTTGTATTTGCGTGTTTGTTGTTGTATATGCGTGTTTGTTATTGTTGTATTTGCGTGTTTATTGTTGTTGTATATGCGTGTTTGTTGTTGTATATGCGTGTTTGTTGTTGCATATGCGTGTTTGTTCTTGTATATGCGTGTTTGTTGTTGTATATGCGTGTTTGTTGTTGTATATGCGTGTTTGTTGTTGTATATGCGTGTTTGTTGTGTATGCGTGTTGTTGTTTATATGCGTGTTGTGTTGTATATGCGTGTTTGTTGTTGTATATGCGTGTTTGTTGTTGTATATGCGTGTTTGTTGTTGCTGTACATGCGTGTTTGTTGTTGTTGTACATGCGTGTTTGTTGTGTATTTTCGTGTTTATGGTTGTATATACGTGTTTGTTGTTGCTGTACATGCGTGTTTGTTGTTGTATATGCGTCTTTGTTGTTGCTGTACATGCGTGTTTGTTGTTGTATTTGCGTGTTTGTTGTTGTATTTGCGTGTTTGTTGTATATGGGTGTTTGTTGTTGTATATACGTGTTTGTTGTTGTTGTATATGCGTGTTTGTTGTTGCTGTACATGCGTGTTTGTTGTTGTATTTGCGTGTTTGTTGTTGTATATGCGTGTTTGTTGTTGTTGTATATGCGTGTTTGTTGTTGCTGTACATGCGTGTTTGTTGTTGTATTTGCGTGTTTGTTGTTGTATATGCGTGTTTGTTGTTGCTGTACACGCGTGTTTGTTGTTGTATTTGCGTGTTTGTTGTTGTATATGCATGTTTGTTGTTGTATTTGCGTGTTTGTTGTGTATATGCTGTTGTTGTTTCTGTACATGCGTTTTGTTGTTGTATTTGCGTGTTTGTTGTTGTATCTGCGTGTTTGATGTGTATATGCTTTTTGTTGTTGTATATGCGTATTTGTTGTTGTATATGCGTGTTTGTTGTTGCTGTACATGCGTGTTTGTTGTATTGCGTGTTTGTTGTGTATATGCGTGTTTGTTGTTGTATATACGTGTTTGTGTTGTTGTACATGCGTGTTTGTTGTTGTATTTTCGTGTTTATGTTGTATATACGTGTTGTTTTGCTGTACATGCGTGTTTGTTGTTGTATATGCGTCTTTGTTGTTGTTTTATGCGTGTTTGTTGTTGTATGCGTGTTTGTTGTTGTATATGCGTGTTTGGTTGTTGTATATGCGTGTTTGTTGTTGTATATGCGTGTTTGTTGTTGTATATGCGTGTTTGTTGTTGTATATGCGTGTTTGCTGTGTATATGCCTGGTTGTTGTTGTATTTGCGTGTTGTTGTTGTATATGCGTTGTTTGTTATTGTTGT